>NW_015151184.1:270309-280606 GCF_000732505.1 Cyprinodon variegatus
AAACATTTTTCTTCTTTTTTTAAATTTCCATTTACAAAACATGTTCTTATCTTGTATCAATAATAGAATAAAATTTCCTCCATACTAGGTCTGAGCGATTCACCAAATATGTTGTTATATGGAATTTGCTGTTCTTAGAGTTTTAACTTTTAGGACCATCTTAGGCTTCCGTAGTTCAAATTGACATCCCCTTTTGTTTTTCATGTAAACTCAGTGCTGATTAAGTAGCTCATTGTCTCACACTGTTAGCTTCAAACTTTTTATTTGATATATTTCCCATGTTTACAAGCCTGTCCCACGGCTTTTATTTAGTTTAACTTGAAATTCAAGTTGTTTCCCAGAAGCTTTTTTGTAATCCGTCATTGTTTTCATGAACTAAAGGGAGAAAAAACTCTGTTAATCGGATTTTTTATATGAAATCCACAGTATTGTCTAGATCTGGATCCTTCCTTCCAAACCATTATTTTGTATTTGTCTCCCTACCACTTAATGATTCATACTGCGCTGTAGTAGTTGTACCGTTACGCTCCTAGCGAACACTAAAAACCTTTTCCACCTGTCTGTCTAATTGTGTGGCTTCATGTCACAATCGCGGTGATGCTTATAGCGCCTTTCACTGCTGTTTATTTTGCATGCTTTGGTTTTAATTGCTATTAAAACAAACTCTTTGCTTTAAAGGGCTTCCATCGGTCTCTAATTATTGTTTTGTAGACAGCGTAGATGCTAGCCTATACTTTGAAGATCCTGTATGCTTGTGGAGCTCGATGCTTCTAACTGGTTGTTGCGCTCCTGGACATTTCCTCAGGTCAAATCAGGAAATACAGACCTACGCCATCGCGCTCATCAACGCCCTTTTCCTGAAAGCACCGGAGGACAGACGGCAGGCAAGTGAACTACTGGGCCCTTTAGAAATAAAATGGCCGACTCTAACTGCACACCATAGTTATGTCATTATTCTTCATCCCAAAACAGTCGCCTACACGTACATCACTTTCACTGATTTCAGATCATCAAACCAACAGACTTTTAGTTTGGTAGTAGCTCCTTCATTAGGTAGTACCAACACCTACATCTAAATTAAAGTATATATTTAAATAAGTTGCCCAAATATAGAGCGAAACATTAAAAATTCCAAATAATCTGAAAGGAATAAAATTATATTTATATTTACTTCACCATATATTTTATAAGTCATATAGATGCATAAGTAAAGGAAGCAAATCTGTTTCATATATACTAACTGATTTTGGTTAAAGAAAGACAATTGAAATGTTTTGCTTAATTTTTATATTGGTAATTTATGAAGGTTAAATCTGTCTCCATGGAGTTTGCAAGCTATCCCTGTTCATTGGTGGGTTCCCTCCGGGTACTCCAGCTTTCTCCAACAATGCAAAAATATGTCTACTTGGATACCTCGCTTAAATTATTCATAGGTATGGCTATGTTCACACTGCAGGAAATTGTTACCCAAATCCAAAGTGTTTTTGCCCATAAGCGACTCATATCCGACTTTGCCGTGGTAGTAAGAACGACCCAATAATGATCTTTCACTTCACAAAAAAATCTGAATTGTGCCACTTCCATAAGTGGTGCTAAATCGGATATGTATCAGCATCGCTCTCACCTGCGTGTATCAGCGCAGTGGCCACCAGAGCATGTGAACGAAGGGATTCCCGCTCCCCACTCAGGAGGATGTTCGCTCGTTTGCTCCGCCACTCAAAGTTGCGCTGAGTTGCTCCCGAGTGGTGCACGACTTTACACGAGTGAATAAAGTGAATGTGATTGGTCATTTATCAAGAGGGCGTGATTTTTGTGGGAAAGGTTCGCAAGCAAGTTTGGTTGTGGCCAGTTTCTTGGAAGCATCTTGCTAACCAGTTAGCAACTTAGTGCTAGTAGGTTCCCAATGGGAAATTCCATTGGGACCAAGTAGCACTAAATTGGTGACTTAGAAACGACACTGTCAAGGAACGCTATCGACAGAGAAAACATGCAAGAGGAGGAGAGTTTAGTGTTGGAGGTCATGGATGAGTCTCCTCCGTCATACATTTTTATTTAGAGGAGGAAAGCGGGACGAAGATGTTGTGGAAGAGGACGCCAGGGCGGCAGAAGCTTGGTTTGGTGTAGAAGGCTTCCAGCCGTACATGTTTGAGCCCTTGCCTCGCAACGCTGCCAGTTCTGTTAGCTCTACGCCTGCTGAAGACACAGACGTCCATCCCCGTGAACACTGGGACGGAACTCAATGGGAAAGTTGGGCTACATTCACACTGCAGGACTTGATGCTCAATTCCGATTTTTTTGTGAAATCCCTTTTTTTTTGCGTTGCCGTTCATATTTCCAAATATATGCGACTTGTACGTGATCTCCTGTGTGAACTGCAGTCACACAGGAGGTGTCCCGCATGCGCAGTAGAGGATGCAATGACGTCACACGCCAGCGTGCTCTGTGTTTACGGAAGTAAGCATGGGTGGTAGTGGATGGTTAGATGGTTAAACATAAATACTGCTCTCCGCATCATCATCTGCCATGGTTGTTGTTTTTCTTGCTGCTTCTTTGACCTTTGTCGGGTATAAATGGCGTTCAGGTTGGATGAATACGATCTGGCCGTTCAGACACAGGTCGCATTTGAAAAGATCAGATTCGTATCGGATTCTGGACCACATAGCAAAGTGGCCTGGGTTGCATTGTAAAAAATCGGATCTGTGTTGTTCAGACAACCATGAAAAGATCAGATACAGGTCGCATATGGGCCAAAAAATCAGATTTGGGTCACTTCAGGCTACAGTTTGAACATAGCCTAAATGATTCGTATTTCTGTTCAACCGTTGCGTATATTAGCTGCGAAAAATTTGATTGACAGATGACTGTTTATATATGATTGGCCGAATTTAGGTGTTCAGGCTGACGTATAACTAACTGGCCTGCATAAGATAATAAAAAAACAACAACACAGATTTTAAGACAGGATTTTTTTTTATTTTAAAAAAATTTTCAAAATTGACATGGTCTGATAAAGAGTACAATTATATGCATGTTTAAGCCAGAATGATTTGACATTTAGTTATGACTTTAATATTTGCATGAATACTTTATGAAAAGGACCCTGCTGTGTAGCCCCCTCACTGTGGCTACTGCTGGTGGATCAGAGCAACGTCTCTCTGGGTTATTCTAAAAGTTGGTATTATAAGGAAAGAGACGGACGTCCCCCTCCCCACATGGAGGCAAGTTAAAAAAAAAAGTAGGTGGTGGTTTATTTAGCAAAGAGGCAAATATATGAATAGATATAAGAATATATTAAATATATCTATATATCTCTATACCACAAAATCACATTATAAATATCTGTGCTTTTTTTCTTACCTTTGTTGATAATGTCGGCTTCCATCGTTCAACAGCTTTTAATATCAAAGATGCTTTATTTTAGTAAAAAAAAAAATCACAATTGAGCATCCAGACCTGCAGTGTGAACATAGCCTTAGAGTGTGTCTGCATGCTTGTTTGTTTCGTGTGTCTCTATGTTACCCTGAGATGGACTCGGGGACCTGTCCAGGGTTCGCTGCTTGGCATAGGTCTGCAATCTCTGACTGCTTTTCTAGTTTCAGTTCTGCTTTCTATTTTGTAAATAAAAAAGGACATTTCTTTATAACAGACAGAAAAATCCATTCAGAGTTTTTCATTATCCGAGTCTGGACGTGGTCACTAATTTCACAAGAGCACCAAATCTGACAGGCTGCAGAAATCACCAGTAAGCCGGGGAGGCAGAGGATGTTGAGGAGATGTTGTTTTTAAGTTAGAAACTTCACCACCTTCCCTGTTGTTGTTGATAAAAGGGCACCAATTATAAGAAAGCTCGCCTTCTGTCAGTCTGCCCTACGGCAGCTGGGGCTAAGATTTGCTCATCAAGGTGTGTGTGGATGGGTGAAGGCATTTTGGAGTCCATGGTCTTAGAACTATAAGCATCATTCACTCCATTTTCATCAAAAAAAATCCTTTTTTTGCAGAATATTTATTTATATTTAATATTTATGTGGATAAAAAAACCAAGACATTTTATTCTGGGCTAAAGCTTAAACGGTAGCCTGTTAAATTTGTTATTCTTGTGATTTAAATAACCACATTCAGACTTGGAAAAGAAAAAAAAAAATAATATCTGTTTTAAAGTGTAAAAAAAAAAAGTCTAACATTTTTATTTAATTTATCCCTGTCTAGCAGAGGAAAAGTAAACTCCTTGTATTTTAAAATCATTTGATTCTAAAACAAAGATAAAATAGCCACTCATTTTTTGTTTTTTTGCTAAAGTGTAGTTTCTAAAAAGAACATTTAAGACTGAAAGATCCTTGTATAATTCGATTATTTGTATTTCAGTTTGATATCAAAAATGAAAACGAAATCCAAAAAACTATTTGTTTTTTGGATTTCGTTTTATAAAATAGTAGTTTTAGATAACCTTTCCCCACTACTTTAGATATGATTAGAATGATGGAAATCACGTGAGTTTATTTTATAAACTTCGAGGTAACAATATCTTTTTGATCCACAAGCGGCTAGAAAATAAGAAAGGAAAATCACAGTAAAGAACATTCAAGAGCAGGTTAGAAAGTTTTTACAGACATAAACCTGTCAATTTAGAAATCATAACAGTAACAGTTAATAGCATCAGCTTTTTCCGTTTCCATCTGTATTGTTGCATTTAAAAAAAAAAAATTAATAGCCACTTGTTATTTTTATCACCAAAAGATACTGTCTTTGTTGCACAAACCCAAATACCAACCTTTACATCAGCTTTAAATTCTTCCTTAAACATTTTTTAAACCTGTGTGTGCAAAAAGAACAGAAACTCTTAAGGCTTGAATATTTATACATTTTAATTATGGTGAAATTCCTATAAAAAAAAAAAAAAACAAGTCATAGGATGAATGCCATGTCTGCAGGATGCTCCAGCTGCAATATCAGCTTCCTTCTTTCTAATACACCTGATTCATCTTCTTATGTCACTGCATGCTTGTGAAGTTCGGATCTCACTGTCTGTGTGTTTGCACCTTTTGTTTCCATTGCCGTCATACCCCACCTCCCTGCACCCCACTCATAGGTGGAGTATACTAACCCCCTGGAGCAGCACCTCACTGTGAGTAAACGTCCTCTCTGCAGCTCACTCTGCTCCCACATCCCTCCTCCTCCTTCTTCCTCCTCACTTCCTAGCTTTTTCTGTGTCACAGCCAGCCTCTGCATAATCTTTTCGCATGGAAATGGAACCACAGCTTGTTGCTGCAGCATGCAGAACCATTTTATACTTCCTTTATGCTAATTCTGCAGACCCACCTCATTCAAACCCTTATAGAAACTCAGCTGTCGGTTATTTTAATATTGTTTGGCTACATTTCTGGGAGGTTAATTCTCAGCTGCTTTGCTTTGTTGTAAATTGCTTATTTTTCTTCTGATTAATTTGTTGTTATCTTGTGTGTTTCCTCAGGAAATGGCGAGCAGTTTGGCTCAGAAACACCTGCGGTCCATCATTCTTAACGTAAGTATCAACCTCAGTTAGAATAAACACAAATCAAGCCGTTTTCCAGCTATCCAATTGTCTGAAGATCCTCTCTGTGACTAAAAGTTAGTTAGTTACTGGAAACTTTTAAGCTCCACTCACTCAGAAAGAAGAGAGTCCTAACCAGTAAATGTGATATGGCACCGAGTCCATGAAGCGAAACAGGATTGGCTCTGAAAATGATTTTTATTTGCACTTGTCAGAAAAGATCCGCTTGAACTGGCTGCAAATGTCTTCGAGAAGAACACGCTTCAGTTTCCTCGAGCAGCTCAAACTTTCCTTCCTACAGAAATCTGCCCACATCTTTATAATGAGCATTACTTACCTAAAAAGTTGCGCTGTTTCCCTCCAAACCCTGTACCACTCCATGTTTGAATAGAATGAACACAAAAATACCTCCTTTTTTTTTTAGAAAATATTAATATTTCCTTGGCAACATTTTTCACACTACATGAAATGTTTCACTTTAATTAGCCCCTCCAATATTTAATGTACTTTGTAAATTCTCAATTGGATATAGGTGTGGACTTGGACTAGGACAATTTGTGTAAGAACGACCAATAAGAACTTAAATTAGGTGAAATAAGATAAAATGTCTGTCCATTATCAACATTAGCTAAGTAGTTTAGCCTAAAAAGCAAAGAAGACTCTAAAATACCAAATTAAATGTTTTACCTTCATTTATTTCATGCTTTTCTTTCCTGTTATATCTTTTTTTTTTTTAAATGTCAATAGCTAGAAATAATGTACGGATCTTGTTTATTTTGAAGGCCTGCTGAGGTGATCTGCAAGGCTATAACTTTATAAATTTTATATATAAATTGTAGGGGTTTTTTTTGTCAACTCAGTGTAGATTAAACTCCTCTCAGTCCTTTTCTAGCTTTAATTTAGAGATTTCTGTATTAATTGATTTGTTCTGTGTAGAAAGATTTGTTATTGTGACATTAAAATCATAATTATGAGATTAAAAGAGAAAAAATAATATATATATATATTTATTTATTTTTTTATTTTATTATTATTTTTTTCCTCGTGGCCTTAATCCTCATCTGCACACGCTTCTTTTGTAACATTTATATTTTCTTGGAGCTTACTTATCTTTCCCTTTTCTGGCTGCTCGCTCTGTGTGAGAAGAAGTCCAAAGCTGCTGCTGTTTTTCTGCTGAGTCTAGAAAAGTTTTGCCCTGTAAAAGTTATCATCATTATGTTTCGATCATCATATGGTAAAGGATTAAAAGTAAATTAATCACAGTTAATGCCTCTATTGGATCAGGGTTCAGTATGTGCTCCACCGCTGGGGAGCTTCTGATATAAATTGTTGTCTTGCTGGAAGGATAAACTCTGCTATAATCTTCAATCAGTTTCACTCTGTGACAGGTTTTCCTCCATGATTGCTCTATATTTAGCTCCATCCTTCTCCCCATCGACTCTCATCACCTTCCTTTCCCTGCTCAGGAAAAGCTCCAGGCTTGCTGAAGCCTTCAGGTTTCATGATGGGGATGTTGTACCCTGGAGGATTTCTACAACCTCTGCAGTGTTTTGCATGTTGGTTAAAAAACAAACATTTCCCTGCCTTTCAACCAGAGCTCCTTGTTCCACATGTTTGATGTGTTTCCTAAAGGATATAATCAAATTGAGATCCAATTATGCAGCACTATACTTTATTAGCTAATTTGGCCGCATGAAAACAATAAGTTACAGTTGATTCTATTTAGGAGTTTTAAAGAGAACAATGAAATAGGGCTGCAACTTATGATTATTTTGCAAATTAATTTATCTGTCGATAATATTTTTTTTAATTTATTGATTAATAATCGTATAGCCAAAGATTCTTTAAAGGAGACTTTTTTTTACAAAATTAAACCACTTGAGTTCTGGGTAGAGCTTATTGACAGATGCAAAATGTTTCTGTATTTTTTTACAATCTTGATATAAGCGGGTAACTCTGTCAGCTGCAGGCATGTTTTAGAGTCTCTATACTCCAGTTAAGGATTAATCGATTACTGAATTAGTTGACCATTGAAAAAAAAAGCACCATTAATCTGAATAAATGTTTCTGTCCAATAATCAAACAAAGTGATCTGTAAAGATTTCCACTTTAAATGTAGATCATACTTTATCCTTGTTTATGTCATTAAACCCAATAAAACATAAATACATTTAATAATGTGTAACAAAAACTTTTTTTGTTTATTCATTTAACACAGCAGGCACAATAAATCCTTAAAATATAATTATTTACTTTTTTGAAAAAAAAAAAAAAAACTATAATGCGGTTTCGTGTAAAATTATATTGAGCCTTTTTTTTTTTTTCTCATTTTGATATGAGGGAAAAGTGAGTTTTTTTAGAAAATGGCCACTTATTAATGAATCCCTATAGTCGATCAATAAAATCGGACAAATTTGATCAATTAGAATAAAAATAACTTTCATCTGTATTCAGCATACTCTATATATATTTTATGTATATCTGTCTATCCATACACGTATATTTATATAAAAGGTTCTAGATAATCCTTTTAAAAATATTAATTGCTCACCCTTAAGAAAGAGTCTTGCCTTTGCCACAATGCTGCCTCTCCCAATGTGCCACCCTTTCATGATGTCACTGGGTTAGGCTCCTCTTTAGACAACCTAACTGCATAAACTGCGACACACATGCAGACGACCTGGTTTTGTGAACATAAAACAGCCTTAACACCTTTCGGTCCCTAAGAAACACGTTTTTGCGACTTAAAGATTAATAAAAAAAACAGTTGCTGTCACCGTGCAGATTAGATGCTAAAAAAGTTACTCTGTCTGATCATGCTCTGCCTCACATCACCCCTCATTGATCTTAGAAAGAGGGCTTCATTTTTACTGGGCAGGTGCGATGCAGTCAAGGTAGTTGCTTCCTAGAGGGAGTGAGTAATGAGAGCTGTACATAGGATGATGGTGGCCATTAATTTTCCAAAACGATTCATGGGGATCAAGCAAAATACGACTTTGGGCCTGATTTGGGCGAAGCAATAAAATTAAACATAGTTAAAAGCTCAAAGGGTTAATATTTGAATGATGTATTCCAATGACTAAAGAACAGTATTTCGATTTTTTTTATTTTTCATTTTGTCTGCAGGTAACAGCTTGGGAACATAAATGCTCTAATGGCTCTTTGTTTTTCAGCACGTCATCAGAGGAAATCGACCGATCAAAGCAGAGATGGCACATCAGCTGTACGTGCTGCAGGTGTTGACCTTCAACCTCTTAGAAGAAAGAATGATGACCAAAATGGATCCCAATGACCAGGTGAGATTTTAAAACGAAATATTTATGCTTCATATCCGTCACATCATTTATAGTCTTCCTGAAATCAAAGCAGGAATGAATGAATGTTTTTCTAAAAGAAAAGATAGCATGTAGGCTATCTGCCTTTAAATGTTAAATTAGAAACCACGGTTAACGAAATGGGAGCATGCTGTGAAGGTTTAATAGAGATAAGCTATTATGAGGGTAGAGCACACTCTGATAAATCTGCTTTAAGTGTAATCAGCAGAGCAGAAAATGAAGCCTTTCCTGTTTTTGCCAGTACTTGCTGCAACCCATCTGCTCATCGCTGATTGACCCATCTACTCTCTGGCTTCTCTCTTGGCTCTATCATGGTAAACGTTCCCCTCTTTATGCTGATAAGCTATTAACAGGGTTGTATTTTGCCTTCCCAGGCTCAGAGGGAAATCATTTTTGAGCTGCGTAGAATCGCCTTTGACGGAGACACTGATCCCACCGGTACAGAGAAGAGGAAAGCAATATACACCAAGGACTACAAGATGCTAGGATTCACTGTGAGCTTATATAGCACATTGTATTGTTTTAAATCAAAGAATAAAAAAGGAGATGATTAATCAGATTTAAACTTAATAATAAAAGTGTTTTGTTTTTTTCCCTTACCTGAAACACAGAACCACTTGAACCCGGCTATGGATTTTACCCAGACTCCCCCTGGGATGCTAGCTCTTGATAACATGCTGTATCTGGCCAGGGTTCATCAGGATACTTACATCAGGGTAAGTGCCGGTATCAGGCATGACTAAAGGAGCTAAAAGGGCTGGACGTACCTTAACTCACCTTCCTGCTTGCGACAGATCGTCCTGGAGAACAGCAGTCGGGAGGACAAGCATGAGTGTCCCTTCGGCCGCTGTGCGATTGAACTCACTCGAATGCTGTGTGAAATACTCCAGGTTGGAGAGCTGCGTGAGTAACTTTGTTTATCTACCACTGTGTGGTGAAAGTAAGAACACAAGCTTTAAAGTTGTAGGGAAATCATATTTAAATGTCAAATCATTCTGGCTAAAACATGTATTTAAATCTACGATATTGTCCCAAAATTTAGAAAATTTCTTTAAAAAAAAAATCCTGTCTTAAAATCTGTGTTTTTTTTCCATTATCTTCTGCAGGTCAGTTATTTATATGTTAGCCTGAACACCTTAATATGGCCAATCATATATCAACGGTCATCTGTCTATCAATTTTTTTCGGTCATAGCATCTTGATTCGTATGTTGCAGCTGATATACGCAACGGTTGAAATAAGAAATAAGAATCATTTCCTTTCCCATTGAGTTCCGTCCCAGTGTTCACAGGGATGGAGGTCTGTGTCTTCAGCAGGTGTAGAGCTAACAGAACTGGCAGCGTTGCGAGGCGTCCTCTTCCACAACATCGTCATCTTCACTTTCCTCCTCTAAATAAAAAATGTCTGACGGAGGAGACTCATCCACGACCTCCGA
>NW_015151184.1:281477-282925 GCF_000732505.1 Cyprinodon variegatus
ATTCCTGATCCTCCACGGACGGGTTCGTCGTTGGATCGCCAACCTGGAGGGGGAGGATTTGCCATTGAACTTCTGGCAAGAGAAAAAACACGTAATATGTAGCCAAAGCCAGTTCTTTGACAAACATGGATGCTTCCAGTAAAGCACATTCAAATGAAATTGACTCTTTATTAAAAACACTTATCATTTATTTAACAGTAATGTTATTTTTAAAGTATGTTCAGAAGTGTGAAAAAAATTAAGACAATACATGGGCACATTTACATCCTAATTGCACGGTTAGAAATAAAGGAACAATGAGAGAGCCATATAACAGAAAGTTTGTATGCTTTTTCCTTTGGGTTTAATCCAAAAATCTATTGTAAACTAGTTATTTAAATATTTTCCTAAAAGTTAGACAAAGCCATTTTTCACACTTTGCTGATGGTGCCGTTCAATTACATAAATTAAATCAGAGACACCCGAGCACAAGGATGATGTAGAAAGAGCAAGGAGCTGCTGTGTGCAACCAGAGCTGGTGGAGAAAAGTCTGTTAGAGTTTAGCGCACAGCAGACATGTACTGAGCATGCACGAGATTTAAAAGCTGCAGACCCGTCTCACTGCGAACCACCTCCTAAATCTTCTACTAGTTCATAGTACTGGACCGTTCCAGTTTCCTTTCACTCCTAGGAATAGCGCTATAAATTAGATAACAGTTCATAAAGTTGAATAAAATTCTATTATTCTTTCGAAAAGAATAATTTCCTTACATTTCTTTGTGCCAAATTCAACACTTTGACTATTTTTCCAATGGATTGCAATAGTTTGTTTTTGTTTTTTGCTTCTTTTTTGGTGTGTATAAGGTCACAAATCCATCATATATGGTTTATCCATTAGGTTTCCAAAAGGTCACCAATGTTTTCAAATCCAGCGTCTTTCATGACAGACAGAGATCGAAACTCAAAAGAACAAAATTCTGCAGCTTGGCTGTACTGTTCTGGAACTCTCTACCACTCTTACTTAGAAAAAAGGAATCAGTTCTCCATTTCAAAACATACCTCAAAACTCATCTGTTTAAAATTGCCTATTCTCTCTAATATTAATCTCCCTGTCCCAGCCTTTGTATGTTTTATTGATTTTATCATGTGTTTTGACTTTGTTTCTCTCCTTGTGTTTTTATCTTTTGTACGGTGACCTTGAGTGTCCAGAAAGGTGCCTTTGAAAGAAAATATATTATTATTATTATTATTACCATCTTCAGCCCTCCTGTTTTCTCCTGAAAGTCCTGCTCTCTCTCGCTGTCTCTGAGCCTGGGGGAACCAGACACGCGCCTTTCAGAAAATATTTCCTAACACATTGATAGGATGAAAAGCGGATGCCTCTTAGGCTACGTTCACACTGCAGCCTGAAGTGACCCAATTCCGATTTTTTTGCCCATATGTGACCTGTATCTGATCTTTTTATGACA
>NW_015151184.1:283949-289670 GCF_000732505.1 Cyprinodon variegatus
TGTCTGGGCATAGGGACAGTTTTAGCCAATATGACAAAAAAGTGATTTTTAAAAACTTTCAGACTTCAGCTTTAAGGCCTGCAGTGTGAACGTAACCTTAGAAACAACTCATTTTAGCCTGACCTTTTTAGTGCTTTCACCGACAAAAAAAGATGCATCTTTGTTTTCCTACAGATAAGGACTCTCTTTTGCTTATTACTGTACAAATAATTTCTAATTAATTAATTAACTTCACTGCTGACCTAAAATGTTGTCCGTTTCACTGCAGGGGTTCGTGCACAAGAGTGAGAATACTGTATGATAATAGACTGCTGATAATGTACGTACTGATTATCAGGGGTTATTGATGGGTACTTATTTGGAAACATTTTTCTTTGCTTAGCTAACGAGGGCTGCAACGATTATCACCCCATGTTCTTCACGCATGACCGAGCGTGGGAGGAGTTCTTCTGCGTCTGCATCCAGCTGCTTAATAAAACATGGAAGGAGATGAGAGCCACAGCTGAGGACTTCAACAAGGTCTGATATTGCATAACCCTTACATTCATGTTCAGATGCTCATGTTACCACGTGGTTTTTCTTTCGTGCCATCATTCTCTTTTTTACATAAGCCTTTCAAAGCCAACCTCAAAACATAGAGGAACATAAATGGACTCAAAAAGCAGATGGAAACTTTTCCAAACAAAACAAATTTGTGGTATTCTTCCGTTTATGTTAATTGTCTGCTAATTTTGGAGGGTGGGAAAAATGACCACCTTTGGCTGGCATTTACTTCGAACGGTTGAGTGGAGGTTTGAAGAGGACCCAAATGCAGAGATGGAAGCTGAAGTGGTTTGCAGATTTATTGTTGATCCAAATGAGACAGAGGCAAATTCCAAAACAAATTCCAGAAAAAAGAAAAATCCAGGAGATGTTAGGGAAAACAAACACGAGGGGCAAAGAAATGACAACGAGGAACCAGCAAACAGTGACTGAACAGGAGGTGTATATATGGGATGCAGATACAAAGACCAGGCTAATCAGCGGACTGGGAGCAGGTGCGGACAGAGGAGTCTAGAAGGGAGCTAGGGGACAGGAGACTGAACCAAGAGGGCAACAGAGGGCAGACAAGAGATGCATCCAGAAAACGCCACAAAATGGGAATTAAATCAATAAAACTAAAAAACACAGAAAAACACGAATCAAAGTGAAACTGAAAACTCAAAAAGAAAATTCAAAAATTTAAAAAAGTGCAGAATCCTGACACCTTTGAATTGTCTATTTAGTGAATTTTGTTTTGTTATTGTAGCAAGCAAGAAACACATTTTATCAATTAAAATAGGAAAAAATACAGTTCCAATACTGAAACTTTCAAAAGGTTTTTAATCAGAAAGTAAGTTTGCTGTTTTCTCTGATTTTATTTAAATTTTTTTTCCCAATTTATTTTTCAAACTATTGTATGTTCTTTCTTTGAAATGTATTTTTTTTCTCAGAATGAATTTTGCAAATTGCATTTTCTTCTAATTTAATTTGCTGGTGCCACCTCTGGGGGCGGGGCATCTTTTGGGATTAGGAGCAAAGACTCATTTCTATTGGTCTGCATAAAGTTTAGACATACAAAACATAAACCAGTCTGAAAACTCTGATAAGCAGAAACTTGGAAAGAAAATAAAATCTGTAATGATTTTATTAATAAAATGTAAAAAGATAACATCTGTAAAAAAAAAAAAAAAAAAACAACAAAAAAAAACTTTAAAGTAAATGTGATTTTTTTTCTCAAAAGTAAAGTCTGAAAAAAACCCCAGCATATTTACACTTAACCTTTTTTTGTTTTATTTTATTTTTTTAAATAAGTGTTTTTCAAAGTTTCATATCCAGACAGTTACAGTTTTCTCGAATAATAATGTACGAAATATGTTCTTTGCTTGCAACAATAATGGAACAAAATTTACTCCATAAATATCCACCTCTGCTTTTTTGTTTGGCTGCAATTCCCAAAAGTGTTCACGCCTCATGCTTTTCATAAAGCTGTAACATAAATATTTGTATGTTAAACCAAAGCAGAGGGAAATAAATCCACAAGCAGATCAAATTCAGCTTGTCTCTGGCTGTGCTGTAAGAGTCTAAAATCCTGTACTTCTGCAGCAGCTGCAGTTGTCTAATTGCTGGAGCTCAGTATGACCAAAGGGGACCGTTCTGGACGACTTCAACCTCAGGATGGTCACCTTTGCGTAGCTGTTTCCAACCCAGGCCAACTTTGACATCTGTGCACGGCTCACGCTGAGCAATTACATGATAACACTGCTGGATCTCATGCCGGCCAGCAATGTGACCCCTATCAAACCCAATCAAGTGCTGATAAAGTGGTCTAATTCGTCTGTGAGGGATCCTCAGAGACCAGTGACCTTCACTCACAGTTTTTAATGACTGTTGACTCTGAAACTGGCCTCATAACGGTATTCATTCACGCATAAACCATCCACTTATACCTATTTTATTTTCACTGCAAAGAGAATCATTTACATTGCTGGTCTCTGTTTATAAAAGACTACAACTAAACTAGGCCGTTGCTTCTGTGGGATTCATTTTTGGGCAGTAGGTGATTAATGAATCTTTTCTTTTTGTTGCATCATCAAAATTTGGAAGCTTTAGAAAAATGTAGGCAATGTTTTGAGAACAAATATTAAATTTTGATTAAAGTACTGATTAAACACTCTTTAAGGCAGAGGTCTTCAATGTTTTCCAGGCCAAGGACCCCCAAACCGATGGCTAGATGAAAAGGGGAACCCCCTAATTATTTATATTGTATGAAATTGTGTTATATCAAACTGGTTGAATTCATGTTAATGTTTATTTAAGGACATTTCAATAAGTGGAAAAAATTGCAGGGGGGAAAATAAAAAAATTCTAATCAATAAAAACTTTCGTGACCCCCATGCAGTACCTCTGTGGACCCCCTAGGGGTCGCGGACCCCCTGTTGAAGACCTCCGCTTTAAGGCATTCCTTAAAAGATAAGGAAGAAGCAAGTTTTCATATGGCTCCTTTTGAAGATGAAGATCATAAAGTGTCTTAACAGTAAAATAAAGAATAAAGCAATAAAATCACTCTATGAAACTAATGCTTAGATAAATTATTGATTGGTGTTTCTACGTATATACTTTTAACAATATAAATTTTTTTCCTTGGGTATGAATATGCTCTGTTAACCCGTCTTCATACTGTCTCAGACACGAGAACTTGTGTCCAAACCTGGACAGAACAATGGTTCCTACAGTGGGGTGTACTCCCCCTAGGGGTGCGTAGTGTTATTGCAGGCGGGGCATGGTAGAACGAAACTGATTAAATTACTTATTTTTTTTAAATACAGATGTCTATGTTAAATTTGTTACAAAGCTAAATAAATGGTTAATAACTTTATTTTAAAAGAGGTAGTTTTTGTGTCATTTATTTTAATGAAATACAGTTTAGTGCAATTTACTTTTTTTTTTTTAAAGATTAGTAGAGAGGGGGAGTGAAAACTTTCTTTAAAATCAAAGGGGGAGCCCACCAAGAAACCACTTATTCAAAGTAAAACTTTAAAAAATCCAAAACATTAGAGGACATAGCTGGGGGGGAGGGGGGGTGTCAATTATTTAATTTATCTAAAGTTAATTGATTCCATCAAACGACTAAGGATTCATTGATTAGCATCAATTTGTTTCACCCTATCAAGAAGAACTTTCCATAACATAAAGGCAAAAACTTTTCTCACTATATATTTTAATACTTTATTTTGGCAACTGTATTAAATATTGACTGGATTAACAAAAATTATTTTTTTTCAACATTATTAAACTTATTTATAAGGTAAGACAGAACAGGAACAAAACTGGTTAATAAATAAAGATGAAATATGTGAAACACTAACAGAGATCATTTAAAGACAGGGTGTGTCTCTCTGACATACTGTTAGGCTATGTGTAACTTTTTTCTCGTGGGGTTGGGGTTTTAAAGCCCAAATGCAGAGGCCAGGAGGCAGAGGAGAGTTCTTGAAGATTTAATTGAATAACTGAGGCAAAAATCCAAAAACTAGTGATGTTATAAGATGAGCCGAGGCTTTGAGGAGTGTGTTGAGTAACGGAGGGGGCGTTTCCCCAAACTGCATGTCGAGGCGTGATTTACTGCCCAGGCGAGTTTTGGTCCCCTGTAATGGGATGGGGGTTTTGATGATAGCGGGAAGGAATCAACTCTGTTGCTGCATTCTAGGTTTTTGAGAACTGAAACCTGAGTCCATCCCCTCTGTTTAAGGTTGGTTCTTCTCTCTTAACATAAGTGGCTTCTTCACACCCTTTTTAAACTGAAATGTGAACATTATGGTCCTTAAAAGAATGTCCTTTGTCCATAAGGTTTCGATGTACCACTAAATCTTGTCCGGAGGAGGTCACTCTTCTGAGTTGGTCCATGCATTTGTGGAGAGGTTGTTTTATTTCTCCAATATAAAGATCAGAGCATTCCTCACTGCATTGAACTGCAGACACAACTCCACTCATCTTAGGTCTGGGGATTTTGTCTTTAGGATGCACCAGTCTCTGTTTAAGGGTCTTGTTTGGTTTGAAATCTACTGGGATTTTGTGTTTGCAGAAAATCCTCTAGAGTTTTTCAGAGATTCCAGCAACATATGGAATGGCCTTAATCTGGTAGTTAACTCTTTCTTGCATGTGTTCCATGTGTTTCATACAGAAACATATGGAACCACCAGTTTCAGTATGATCATGTTTTATTCAAGTTAAAGTTATTCAAATTGACTAAATTAGTTTAACAGAATCCAACATATAAAAAAACTAGAGTTCAATAAGTTGGCATTTGAACAAGTCTTAGGTTTTTATTGCATTAGCCCTCATCTTTAATTATGTGTGCTTGTGTGTTAACCTTCCACAGGTGATGCAGGTGGTCCGGGAACAGATCACCAGGGCTCTAGCGATGAAGCCGTCCTCTATAGACCAGCTGAAGAACAAGCTGCGATGCCTCAACTATTCAGAGATACTGCGTCTGCGGCAGTCAGAGAGAATGAGCCAGGATGACTTCCAGTCTCCTCCCATCATGTGCGTCACAACTTTTATCTCGTTATATATTGGTGTTTGAAATTTTGCCAAATTCTTTATCTAATAGTTTGACTTAGGGCTGGGCGATATGACCTCAAGTCAATATCACAATAAATTGGGCAGTTTTACCTCGACAATGATAAATGCACGATCAGAAATAAAGGGATGTGCAGGAAATGCACCTCTCTTGTAAACATTTCTGTGCAAAGTTAACAGAGGCATTTGCACATCTTTGAACACAACAGCGTGGTTGGGCTGTAGGTGGTGGAGGTTAGATTCGTTACTTTGGGTAGTCCCAACAGCTTTCAACTTTGCATATCGTGTTCTTTTGCTTAACATCTACGGCATAATTTTGGTGCCTCTAATCTGAGCATGCAGCGAGAACAATGTGCATCGTTTAAACACGCACACCCCCGCTCAAAACCGGTCTGCCGAGCACTCAACTCTGACAATGCGCTCTTTACTTCTCTGCGCGCTCAGCGTCATCTCTGCTCTCGCTCGGCTCTTCAGGATTAATTAATGTAATTTTGTTTACAGCTGTGTTAGACACTTCTTCACTGGGCTCATCCGCCTTTCTATTTGTTTACGCTTCTGACTGTATCAGTGGAGGGAGGTGATTCCCCGTATCTTGCAGTGTGTTAAAAAGAAAAGAAAATACCA
>NW_015151184.1:290408-296202 GCF_000732505.1 Cyprinodon variegatus
AGATGCATTTGAGATATCAAAAAAGTACTCCAGAGTGTTGTTCAGCATGGGGGTGAGTAGAAAATGAAGGCTAATCATGTTTTGGGTATACTATTCCTTTAACATCTCTGATATTGATTTCCCAGGTTATTTAATTTCTCAACACACATTTTTTTAAATTAATCAATTCTGTTGCACATATCAATTAAAAGGAGTAATAACATGCTATTTTATTCAATCAATCATTTTTAAATTAATTGCAAATTCATTTTCTATCACTTTTTGGAGAAACAAAAATCAACATTTATTTAGACCCCTTTTAATAAGCGCTTTATTTCTTGCAACGTTCCTTACAAGAACTTGACTAGTGTCCTTTTTTGTCACAATACCAGAGCCAGGTTGTGACAGTCCTCCAACCAATTCAATTCATTTTAATACAGTTTATTTCTATAGTGCCAACACATGTCATCTCAAAGCACTTTACAGTTCACCAGATCATCCAATCAAATTGATTCAAAGTTTTCTATCTAAGGAAAACACACTAAACATGCTTGTAGCGACAGGAAAAACTCCCTTTTAACATGAAGAAGCCTCCAGCAGAACCAGGCTCAGTGTGAGACAGAAGCAGATAGCAGCCAAAAAATAGTCCTAACTGACATCAAGGTCTGACAATAGCACTGGGATGTTTTACAATTGTTGAAATGGTCTAACCAAACACATGGATAATTTTTCTAGCTTAAAAATCTTTGACCCCCATACCATACTGTAACTGGTCGGTTACCGACCGTCACTCAGGGCAGGAGGCTTGGTGACGTAGGGAAACTGTTGCAGCACAGCAGCTGCAGACGGTGAACATTTCACACAACTTCATGTCAAAAAACCTGAACTATCCCTTTAAGACTGCCATCAGCTCACAGAGGCAGGTGAGCCAACTAAGCAACTTTTTCCCTATATTTAGGTACCTTTTCAGACCCGTCACAACATTTTTTCAGAACAGTAACAAGGGATAAATCTAGTGACCATTTCCTGTCTTGTTGTGGACTTTGGTGACAACGTGCAAGCAAGTGGGTTTAGTTTCTTCAGCGAGAAGCGGGAGAGTGAGCCCCTCCCTCCTGCAAACCACAGTCAGACGCTGAAGCTGCGACTCTCCTCCGTTTCCCAACTGAACATGAGCCACACATACACAAAGCTTCTCTGTCAGGAGGTGCCTGGCTGTTTGTTTCCTGGAAGGGGCCGCCTTTTACAGTTGCCTTTTGTATCTCTGCCTTCTGTCTCCTTTGCTGGTCCTTGGCTGGCCCTTCGATGGTCCCCTACAATTCCTTTTGAAATGTCAATATTTGTAAAATATTCTTTCTTTCATGATTTGTGGAAATTAAGATCTAAAGAGAAGCACCATCTCCTGGTCAGACCTTGTAATTCAGTGAAAAGGTGGAGTCAGAGTAAACAAACACTCCAGCGGCTGTAAGGTGGAGGAGATTTCACTGGGAGTTGCAGAGAAGTGGGCTGCCATTAGGCTGGTGTTTGACTGGGAAGGGCCATTTTGAATGGCTGCTACCGTACCTGTGACATATTTGGGGCCTCATGTATGTTAGAAATGTTCAGAATGAGCTTGGAGAGAAGTTTACATGTTTGTATTTTAAAAGAAACTGGTCACAGGAACATTTATTACACATTTAGCAGAATTGTAACTTCAACACGTTTTAGCAACACAATATATTCTTCACTTGCTGCTAAAAACCCCTGAACTGCTCCACTGTGACAAAACATTTACAATTATTCTGTTGTGTTGTTTTTTTGTAGAGAAGTTCTGGTTCTGCCGATTATCTCTTAACCACAAAGTTCTGCACTATGGGGATTTGGAGGAGTCACCTCAGGGTGAAGTGCCTTTTGAGCTGCTAAGTGACAAGAGTAAGATGCACTATGTTGTGGTGATTCTCTTACATCCGGATCAAAGAACAAACCTCTCTAATTATTGTTTTCTTTCCTCTTTCTTCAGTCCCTGTCTCAGACATCAAGTCTGTGTTAACAGGAAAGGACTGCCCTCATATGAAAGAGAAAAGTGCTCTGAAACAAAACAAGGTGCATTTCTGTCTGTTCTCTCATGTCTTTTGCTCACTGCTGCTGCTGTTGTTGTGGCTGAATTTGTTCGGTTCTTTCAGGAGGTGCTGGAGTTGGCCTTCTCTGTCCTCTACGATCCGGATGAGACCCTTAATTTTGTTGCACCAAACAAATACGAGGTAAGTCGATATTTCTAAGCTCTGACTTTTTGCTGAAGTGTTTTCAGTCTCAGTGGTAAAAAGAGTGAATTCAGCTCTAGCCTGTTTTCATAGTCTGCCTTTATCTAACGGCCTTGGCTGGATGCAGTAATGTTTGGAATTGGAACCTTTACCTGATCCCCTGGGTGTAAATCCTTTTAGAGCCACTGGGGTCATAGAATTTGGCTGTGAAGGATCTTCACTCACCAAAGCTCCTCTGTGTGTGTTCGATGTGTGTGTCCATATGTGCAGTATTGCATCTGGACCGACGGGCTGTGTGCGCTGCTGGGCAGAGAGATGGGCAGTGACCTGACACGCAGCGACCTAGATACCCTCATCAGCATGGAGATGAAGCTCCGCCTCCTCGACCTTGAGAACATCACCATCCCAGAAGCCCCGCCTCCAGTGCCAAAGGAGCCTAGCTCTTATAACTTCTCCTACAACTACAGCTGAGTCATATGTATACTTCAGAGTGTGCTCGAAAGCCATGCATGTATATGTTGATTTAAAAATATATATGTTTACTCATCTTTTGATGAATTTAGCTGCTTATATTTATAACAGCTGATTTCTTTATCTTCTATCAAGAACTTAACACACGTGTATGAAGCAGAGTCAGATTTGAACTAAATGGGATCATAGATTAATGGTGAGGTCAAAGATTAAACTGCTAAACAGACGGGAACCCTGGTAGCATCTTCATATCATGTAATTAACATGTAGAAAATGGAACTTGCAGTAAAATAATGAAAGTGAAGCTAAATCAGACAGTGTGTAGTAGCCATGGAAACTGGAGATGAAAGGCCTTCTGTTGGAGCTTCAACCGTGCTGCTTATCTATGGAGTGAATTTTGTTTAATTATTGCTGCATGCAAAGAACATGTTTATAAATGGAAACTAAAAAGAATAAATAAATACAATCCAGAAATAGATCTTAAAAAAAAAGTTTTATTTCTGCATTAAATAATAATTTCTCCCAAATGTTTTTTTTAACTTTCTTTAGAAAATTTTATGTTTTCAGTTTTTTTTCCATATTAAATATCAAATTAATTAAATAATTAAATAAAATTCATTAAAATCTCTTCAGTGCGAAGCTTTCTATGGAGAGAGGAACAAAGATGCGTATGTTACACGTTTCAGCTTGGTTGAAACGATTGTAACGACTGATGTTTATTGATGCTTCTCCTTTCTTCTAAGTGGAAAACCTGTAAACAGGAAAAGCTTCAGTGAAGGAAGGAACAACCGCCATCTTCTTCCCCAAACTGTCTAGCCACATCTGGCGTTTCCTGCTCTTGGAGCTCCTTGTTAGCCTTCAACATGAACTTATTTTCTTCATCTAACTTATCCTCTGCTTCAGGAGGAGGTGGAACTAGAGGCGATGATTTACTGGTCAGTGCCGTACTCTAAGGGCTCCATAGGAGAGGGCCACCTCTCCTCATCCTCTTCCACATGGCCTGGCTTTTGGCCCCCGTTTGCATTTCTTTCCGCTATTTCTGCTTTCTCGCGTTTCTCCTTCTTTTTCTCTTTTTTTGCATCATATTCAGAGCTCAATTTTATTAAGTTTTCTTTTTATTGACTGTATAAATAAGTAATTCTAATCTCCTTCTTTATGGCTCATCACACACTCGCAACAACAAAGGTAGCTCCTGGCCATTTCATGCTTCTGACGCATAGCCTCTGCAACCGTCAACTCTGTCTCTGTGCGCGACCACAACCCCCGCGCACAGGTTCTTCAAAGCGCACCTCAAAAAAATCCTGACTACGCGTCAGACGGTCGCAAACCCGCACAGACCTCAAATGGAAGTGTGCAGACAAAAAGCAGCTGTGATTGGTCCTTGCTATGCCTTTCCGGCTGTCTGTGGGGTCGTCCTTCTTGATTCGGTGCCGGGGTGCGCCATTTTTAAAATCTACAATGGAAAACTACAACAAAAGGTTCATCGAGGAGGTTTGGAAGTACAACCACTTGTACGATGCCTCAGAAAAATTATATAAAGATGCCAAAGTCTTTGCCAAAACAAAGTTCTCGTGACAATCCGCCGAAATTCTCCCGAGTTCTCCAATATGCTCCGCCTTGCCCTTTAGCAGGAAACTGCTGTGCATCCCTAGAAATTCAAGACTGATGGTGCAGAAGCATACCAGCAAAACTGGTTCGCGAGCAGACCCAAGCGACATTTAATGTGTGCGGTTGCAGAAGTCTAATCTGCCCTTTAGTATCCAAACTAACCTGACTGAACAAACATTTTTTTTAAAAGACTGACTGCAAAATTTAAAGAATTAAAACAGAAGAGGGAAGAAAAAAATCTTAACACCAAAACCCCAAAAGTTTTGAGGGATTAAAAAAATCGAGAGGTTGCAATTTTTTAATTGCTGTATATATTAGTAATTAAAATCTCCCCCTTTATGGTGCATCACACCCTCCCCAACAAACAAAGGTGGCTCCTGATACTTAGTATCCAAAATATCCTGACTGAACAAACTTTTTTTTTTCAAAACACTGACTGCAAAATGCAAGAATTGAAACAGAAGAGGGAAGAAAAAAAATCAAAAGCACAAAACCTACTTAAAAATTGAGGACTTGCAAAGTTTTTAAAGTTTTCTGGGTACTCTGCACCACACGAGTTGTTCTGTCAGGGGGGACAATAGTGTGGTTTCTACCCACTCTTATTGTGACTGGATCATCATATGTCCTGGGAGGCACCTGGATGAAAATCACAATGGCCTCAACCTGCTACTCCTCTATTCTAAAAGCATCACGGAGGAGACTGATCACTGTGGTAACCGCCTCACCTGAGGACTCCTTCCTTTTGATGATCTTCTCAAGTACATTGGCTCCTAGAAAGGGCTGGGGCATACAGGCTCCTTTCCCTGACTGACAAGGAAAGGAGTCTGTATGATCAGGTTGGGGTCATTGTTTCCTGCTAAGTTGACAGTGAGCGCCACTCATCCACTTTATTGCATGGCCTTTAACTACATGGACACTGACTTCCTCCTCTAATAGTTCAGAAGGGGGTCTCACTGTATATTTTGAAATGAGTGGCAGTCCAATTTTGGTCGATTATACTCACTTGCAACTCTGAATCACATAAGGCTGTAATTGGGTCGCCACCAAGCAGGCATTTCAGCAGGCTTTTCTTTCCAACCAGGGGTGCTGTACAGGTGACTGTTCCCTGGCTGAGGGGTGTGTGAGGCCGCTGATGTTGTCTTTGTTTGAGGCTTCTTGCTATCTGACTTGAAGGTTGATCTGCTTGGGACTGGAATTGCTCGCCGATCTCTAAGTGTCCCTCAACAGAGACCGAGTCCACTCACCCTACGGCTTGACTCACTTCAAACACCCAATCACTCTGTGCCCTCCTTCTCCTCATCTAAAGCAGTGGTTACACTCCTGTGAGTTCTCCTCAGTGAACCTAGGGAAGGGGTGGGCAATTCCAGTTCCTGGGGGCCGGTGTCCTGCAAGTTTTAGATCCATCCTTGGTCCAACACACCTGAATCAAATGGCTGGGTGATCTCCTCAGTATGCAGTCAGTTCCTCCAGAGTCAACTCAACTCAACTCAACTCAACTC
>NW_015151184.1:297710-299553 GCF_000732505.1 Cyprinodon variegatus
AAAAAAAAAAACCTGACAGCTTATCTCATAATTACGAGATCAGTATCTCATAATTATGAGAAAAGATCTCATAATTACGACAGCTTATCTCATAATTACGAGATCAGTATCTCATAATTATGAGAAAAGATCTCATAATTACGAGATAATATCTCATAATTACGAGATCATTATCTCGTAATTATGAGATTTTTTCTCGTAATTATGAGATAAGCTGCCAGATTTTTTTCTTTGGTGAATGCAATACGCTTCCGTACAGAGCTGGCTGTAAGCAGATACCAGAAATACCAGAACCCAGCTAAGCGTCCTCATCTGGCCTTACCTCTGATGTTACCCTATAACAGCCCTCCCTCTCACCTTGTTCTTGGCTGCTCTTCAGTGTCCACTCTATGTCACTTTAATCCACCAGATTGCATATTTCAGTTTTTAGTTGTTAATGTATAAATGTCGGATTTTGTTTGTGATGATGTCGTGTTTGCAGAGCCCTGGTAAAATGGCAGATGATTGTAACGTAGCAAACTGGAACTTCTTTCTGTTTTTCTTGCAGCATTTATTCTGTACATTTAAACTGAAAATAAATGTCAAAACCGATACAGGTGCAATAACCAGATTGGATGAAGGGTGCACTTCCATAATCTAATAATATGTAAAAGAGCAGATTTAAATTCAAAAGCAGTACTTGTAGAATTCAAACATTTAACCATCAGAGAGATTTATTTGGTAGGACTTGCCCAGTCTGCAAAAGTTGGTTAAATTGTAAAGACATCTCTGGTCTACGGGCTTTCAGGTGCATTACACGTGTTACATAAAGCTTCCTTCAACACTCTGGCTTGTCAGCTTCAGATTTCCTTGTGGTTAAGTTTGTCCTTTGTTGACTTGGATGTATGGTCAGGCATTATGTGATGCTAAATTATTTAAAGATCCTATATTCAGCTTTTTTAAACATTCCAAAGTCAACTATAAGCTCTGCTAACTGTGAAATATTGCCTTTGGAACTGCAGAGTATTCATTCATCATTGTTTTCTGGCGCCATTTTTCAAGTATTCCCACAACATTACTATACAGCAGAGGCTTAATTATCCAAGAAATGTGCATCTCTGTTTAAAAAGTCCAGAATCCAATCTAAATGTTCACAGGAAAGAACAGAAACTGAAAAAGAAAAAAGCATTCCAGCTCTACAGAACCTGAACCTGAATGATGCTGCTGTAGGAGCATAAAGAGACACATATTCTGTCAGTAAAATAGACATCCACAAATCAATCCTCTAAAGATCAGAATCATGCAATTTTACAAATACTAAATAATCCTCCATTTGTAAGGGGGTATGCAAGTGATCAAAAACGGTAACTTGCCCTATAAAGAGTTAATTTCTTGCCAACTCAGATATACATGTACCAATTACCGTAACTACTTTTTAACGATACAAACTTATGTTTACAAATCCTAAATGTACAATTATCAATTTTAAACTTCTATTGAAGCCGTTGATTTGTTTTAATGCAGTTTATTTCTTTGGCACCAATTCACAACACCTGGCATCTCAAGGAACTTTAGAGACAATTCAGTAAGATTATCCAGTCAGATTGGTCAAAAGTTTTATCTAAGGAAAACCAGCTGACTGCTTTCAGTCACTGACTTTGCACGATTCCCTTTTCCATATAGAGACAGCAGACATTTGCTGGCATTGTGTCGTGGACTCTAGAGCAGGGGTTTTCAAAGTATGAAAGGGTGAGCCCCCCTCCAGGTAGCACTATGCCTGGCTGTGTGTTTCCTGGACAGGGGGCACTGTTGCTTTTTGTATCTCTACTTCTGTCTCCTTGATTCCCAGTCGCCCTCAGCAGAT
>NW_015151184.1:300928-302670 GCF_000732505.1 Cyprinodon variegatus
TGTAATAACAATCTATGTACCTGCTGATCCTAAACAGTGTGTACACCATTTTCTTTTTCCAAGTTAGATTTTTTGAGTTTCTTTAGGTATAACCCAGGAAAACTATGGAAGGAAAAACGGTCTCATTGGAATCTGCCTTTTTTTTTACGTTTCAAACACAGAACTTTTTTACACATTGAATTCCTAACGGTGAATTTATATCTGGTAAAAATTTGCCTGCAAAAAATTCAGCTGTAAAAAAATTCAACTGCAAAAAAATTAGCTGAAAAAGAATCTTCCTGCAAAAAACTCAACTGCGAAAAATTCGCGTGCAGAAAATTCAGCGGCACAAAATTGAACTGCAAATGTTTTGACCTTTTGGTGAACTCATGCCAAAGCAATCTACACTTGATAAAGTCAAGCAGCTACTTGCCAGAGAAATTGGCTAATTTTGTAAGAAAAAAAAAGGAAGTTTGCCACCGGGAGCTTCTTCTGAAACAAACCAAGGGCCTTGAAAGACAGGGGTGCCGCACTAGCTGTGATCTGCTCAGTTATTTCACCCAGTCCGATTAGATGAAAAAATCTAATGGCTGTCTATTAGTAGCTACCTGACATTTTGTAATTATATCTATTTAACAAGAAAAACTCCTCATCAGCTTCATTCAGCCTGGAACAAAGCTATGCCCAACTGTTGTGTCACGTGACCAAATGAGGTAATTTCCTTGGCTAGAAGCTGCTCGACTGCATCGAGTTCTGATTTCTTTGGCCTGATTTCACCTAAAGGTCAACACATTTGGAGTTCAATATTTTGCAGTGGAATTTTTTGCAGGCAAATCAATGTGTTTAAAAATTGGTGTACAAAAAAAGGCTCCAGTGAGACTGTTTTTCCTCCATAGAAAGCACAAAAAAATTCTCACCTATTAAACATGTGCTGTATAAAAAAAATACAATAAAAAAATGCAGTGGGCTCTGGGCCTGAGGTTTTATCAAAATATATTTTTTAAATAAAGGGAATTATTAGAAAAAGATAACTATTTTTTTTTTATTTGTTTTATCTCTGCTCTGAGCTCTCAGATCCACCATACCAACCCATGTTTAAACAAAACTTATCTTGTTGACTATATTCTGACAACTATGTTTCAACATATAATCATAATATTTTACAATAACGAGGATGACTCCTGCAATGAATGAAGACATATTTGAAGTTTTTTGACTCTTTTACATGAGTTGCTCTAAAAAAAAAAAGTATATTCACTATGTAGTGCTACTAAAGAATGACAGAGTTGTATAAATATTTGATTATGGAATTCATATAGATCGTTCTATGAATATACAGTAATGTCTTGCCTTATTATTGAAGAGTTGTATTATGTTTCGTGTGAATAAAGAACTCCTAACGCTGGAGGTGTTGATTCTTATGATTGAAAAACTTCGGTATCTGTATAATGGGTCTGTTTTATGTGTTTTCTTCTCAATTCAGAGGACCCCCTGCCCGTCTTTGCCTAGGGCCCCAAATTTCCTAAATTCGTCCCTGATTGGCTGTAAGGAGGGCGGAGACAGAGGACACTCTATCTAATGGTATTACTATGGGTGTGCTGGCCTGATGCTGTATGCTGAGCTGACAAAACACCAGCTTCAGTCAGAAGCCCATTTCTCAGACAATTTTCATTAAAGGAATAGTACACCCAAAACATGATTAGCCTTCATTTTCTACTCACCCCCATGCTGAACAACACTCTGGAGTACTTTTTTGATATCTC
>NW_015151184.1:303430-318716 GCF_000732505.1 Cyprinodon variegatus
TATCATTCTTCTATCTCCTATTAAGTGAGATCACATTGTACGATGTATTATTAATATGAACTGTTTCACATGAAACACCAAACTGTGATAACTGTGATTAAATTCAGTGTAAACAAATTGCCACCCCTAAAAAATTCCTGCCCCCCTCTTGCCACCCCATAAATATTTTTCTAGATCCGCCCCTGGGGGTGAGTAGAAAATGAAGGCTAATCATGTTTTGGGTGTACTATTCCTTTAAAAAAGACCTTAAATTAGCCTTTAATTAGAACTAGCAGGAACATCATCCAGATCACTATTAAAAATATGTAATAGGGTATGGAAAGCACATATTTCTATCCTTTGATCATTTAGTACGCTAAGCTACACTGTCTAAAATATCAATAAGGACTTTCCTAAGAGTATGTATATGTTTTTTTTTCTTTCAGTAAGACGTCATAGTCGGACATACCCTGAACAGTCAGGCGACCTGTCATCGCACCACGTTTATCTGTATTTTAGTTGTGTCATTCTTTAGATTATGTACTATGGACCACCCTATAAAACAATGTGGAAATAAAATCAAAACTGACTGCAATTATGACTTGCAATGCACTGTTGGAAGTAGAGCAGGCGTTTTATTTTTGGGACAGATCAGGTACAGAGCATTAATGAAAAAGAAAGGATGTAAAAACGTTTATTCTCATCCCAAAAGATTGGGATGAGAACGTTTCAAAAGGCTTCCTGACACTTCTTCTCATGTGATGACGCGTGGGAGGAGCTGGCATGTGCAGAGAATGATTTTCACCTCTCTAGGTGGCATTTTTTTGCACGTTTGATTTTGTCGTACAGTGGTAGGTAAACCATGCGCAGAAGTAGTTTACCATACATGCATTTTTTTTTTTTTTTGCTTGTGGGTTTTTCTTTTAATAAATGTGACGCCATAGTCTTAAATTTCATTGTAACCTGAAGAGATGAAGCAAAGTAGCCCATAACATGAAGCACCCTCCACGTTTCACAGCAGGGACAGTGTTGTTTTCTTTATATGCTTTATTTTTCCATATGTGAACAGCTGAGGTGCATTAGTAAAACCTTCTATTCTTGTCTCATCTGTCCATAGATTTTCTCCCAAACTGCAAAAAAAATGAAATCTAAATAAGTAATTTTTTCTTTAAATAAGTGTATTTTTCTTGAATTAAGGATTTAAGTGAGGCACTTTGCCTATGGAACAAGACAATTTACTCTTGAAATAAGACAATGCAAGTGCATAATATCTAGATGCCTTATTTTAAGAGTAAAAATACTCATTCCATTGGCAAATGATGTTTTTTACATGCTCAAATTAAGGGTAAATACCCATAATTTAAGACATTATTACTCATTTTGAGATTGTTTTTGCAGTGCAGAAGCGTTGTGGCTTGTCAACAAGTAGTTTGGTTAATTCTAGTCTGGCTTTTTTATGAATTGTTGCCAAGAATATTGTCCTTCTTGGTTGTCTTCCGTTAAGTCCACTTTGGCTCAAACAACCACGGATGGTGCGATCTTACACTGATGTTCTTAAAGCTTGAAGGTCATAGTTTTCCTCCTGCTTCCAGATCCAGGTAGTTTGGCAACATTAACATGGATCTTACATTTCTTGAGCAGCTGTAATCAGAGGAACAGCAAGCTGCTTAGAGATGGTCTTATAGCTTTTACCTTTCACATGCTTAGCTGTATGTTATTTTTTTTATAATCTCCAGAGACGACTCTTTCCTTTCCTTCTGCTGGTCCTTGTTGAGTGTGGTACACGCCATGTCACCAAACAGCACAGTGACGACCTGTAGTCCTATATATAGGCCCACTGACTGATTACAAGCTTGTTGACACCTGTGATGCTAATTACACAATTCCCAATTTGATTCAACCTGTCCCTTTTGTAGCTTTATTTTTAGTCTTTTTAGCTGTACTATAATTTTTGTCCAAACCTGTTTCATGAGTTATTCTTCTCTAAGACCTAAAGACCTGGATGGCCCATAACTTCTTGAAAATCAATGAGGTAAGACCGACGCCATGGGTGTTGGCAGCACATCTGAGGTTCCCTTGACTGAGCTAGCTAGGTTACCTAGCCCTGTATAGAAGTCAGTTATCACAAACTTTGGTGTCAAAGTGGATACTGATCTTAAATTCGACAGCCAGATAAAGGCAACTGTGAAAAAAAGTTTTTTTCATTTAAGGCAGGTGGCCAAAATAAAGCCCATTCTCTCCATAGATCTTTTAGAAATAGCAATCCATGCCTTTGTCACTACCCGGCTGGATTACTGTAACGCACTTTATTTGGAGGTTAGTGCTCTCAACTTCAGAGAGTGCAAAACTCTGCAGCACGTCTTTTATTTGGCGCTCGTAAATAGGGCTGGGTAAAAAAATCGATTTAATCGATTCCTTTACATTTTTGAAAAAATCGATGTCTAGGGAATGAGATCGATTCATTTTATAGTGACGCGCGTGATGTTCACATTCAAATGAGCAGGAAAGATGCACTCAAGATTACTTCAAGCCAGACAGCTGCAAATATAGCCAATAGGTTGCCTGAAAACATTAACAAATGGGGGCTGACCAGCAAATACTCTGTAGTTGTTACAAACAAGACTGCAAATAAGGTTTGAGCATTGAAAATAATGCAGCTCATGCATGTCTGCTGTGACCCCGCTGTGTCACGTCTGCTTGCTCGACTGAGGCTTCACTTTTTCACTTTTGAGACAGTTTTGTTCACATCTCATGTTTAAACTGTCTGATTTACAATTTGCACTTTGTGTTTAATATGACAGGAAAAAATAAAATACAGGATTATTTTTTAAACACTTCATTATTGTAAAAAAGATCAAATCGAAATTAATTGATTTAGAACTGTATGAATCAAAATTGAATCGATTCAGGACTTTGGGGAAAATACCCAGCCCTAATTGTAAATATGAGCACATTACCCCAATTTTAGCCTCATTACACTGGCTCCATGTACATTTTAGGATTAATTTTAAAGTTCTTTTATTTGTTTTTAAGTCTCTCAATGGTCTTGCTCCATCTTATCTTTCTGAGTTGCTGCACCTTCATGCACCCTCCCGTTCACTCAGGTCAGCCAATCAGCTCCTTCTTCAGGTGCCAAAAACTAAACTAAAGCGTAGGGGCGATCTTTATTCAATCCATATTTTTTTCCCTCATGTATATATTCCACCCATCTTTTATCCCTACCTGCTCATTGTTGCAGGGTTGAGGGACCATAGGTGACAACCAGCGGTAATAAGGGAAGAGGCAGCTTACACTCAGGACAGGTCACATGCAAATTTCTTCCAAATAGTTTTTCTTATCAGCATTAAATTCATTAGAAATCTTAAAAACAGTTCCAGTGTGATGCAACATTAGTGAATACATGATTTGGAACCATCACATCTTCCAGTGCTTTAATCAGGCCTCTCAGTTGCATCCCTCCTCCAGCAGGGGACATACTGTGTCTTGTGTTGCTAAGAAGGCATCATATGTTAAACTCCACTAGTATTCTTATTGGTTTAGTGGAAAAACTAAGCTCTCCAGATATGATGTAATATTATTACTTATTTAATTTCTTTTTATAAATCCCATACCCTGTCAAATTAAGATTTTTAATACATCAAAACTCAATCTTTGATAAGAAAATAGAAAAAAGAAGTAATTTTTAAAGCTCAAAAAAGCCACTTTTAATCACTTTTATTTCAAAACATGTTTTTAGATGTGGGATGTTGTATCAGGGATGAGCTCACCAGATGCAAGATGGACTTCTCAGTCCAAGAGCAAAGCAAAAAGCGCTGTGTACATCCATCTGTTTGCCTTAAACCGTCCAAACAAGCAGAAAGTTCCTTCAGCGCCCATCGTTAAGCAGATTTATTAGCTTTGAGAAAGTATGCTCAAGTCCGTGACACATGTTAACTTTAAACAGGACAACATCCCAGAGGGCATAGCTGCTCTCTTCTGTAAATATCCATTTCTAAATGAAGCCAACTTTAGTTTCAGTCCAGTATTCATAGGCAGATCAGGCTCAGTTGTTTCTTCTCGTTTCACCCGAAGCAGAATTGTCCAGCCTTATTTCCCTGGCCAGGGGAGATAAGCAATCTGTACAACACATCTCAACAGAGAAACAAAGTCAATAGATACTTTATGTTTATATAAAATAAATACAAATCTCTCCTTACATCATATGCTCTGATTCCTTCATTTGTGTGAGTGCTAAAGTGTTCATTTTATGTTCCATGTCATAGATATGTCCCAATTTAACATGTCTGCATTAAAATGGGTATAAATATCTCAAATGATATAATATGATGCCAGCTTTTCTTTCATATCTGTTTGTTCTTCATTATTTTCCTTTTTCTTCTGAGTGATTATAACAGTCTTGGGACCCTTAACATCCAGAATGAGGGGATTGTGATGCTTCCCTGCTTCCTCAACAGGTGGGGCGTCCCAGCCTTGCACCGATAGCAGCAGTATGTACGCAAGAAGCAGTAGTGTGACCGCTACGGAGGTCAGTTCTGGATTTAACTGCAGACCGGACCGAGGCTCTGGCACAGACTGGGTTCTGAATGACACACAATGTTTTTTGCTTTCCCCTGAACCTCTGTTGGCATACAAGCCATCCTCACTGATTCCTAGATGTAGACACACTCTGTAAACTGTATCTGCCTGCAGGTGAGTCAGGTTGAAGCTCTGCGTGCCTGCAAGAATCCGTGTGGTGTATGTTGGTGAGTGGGAGTCAGTGTTTGAGTGCACGGCCTGCCAAGATAGGCGAGTAGAAGGGAGGTTTTGTCTGCTCTGCCAGGACAAGATAGCGTAGTGTTCTCCAACCTTGTTCAACTCTAACCTTGCATCTATATTGATGGCTTGAAGTTTCTTCTGTTTAGTCACCACCACCCTTTTTCTATTTTTCCCTCTGTTGTGTACTCCTACCGTAACGCTCCGCGTATCTGCTCCTAATCCATTCTCTGCCACACAGGTATACAGCCCTGCCTCTCTGAATGTAATCCTGCTAATCTCTAGATTTCCCTCAGGCAGTAGCTGGTAGTGTTTGAAAAATTGGCAAACAGTATCATTTTGGCCTTGCATATGCTTGTAACTGGTGGCAGATTTGTTGTTAAAGCCATCAGAAGTTGCATTTATACAGACTGCCGTAGCTGACAAACCTCCGGACGTACTGTTTGTTAAAGGTCCGAGTCTCAGTCCAGAGGGGGTCACCCAGTACAGTTCAGGAGTTGGCTCCGCAAGTGCCCGGCAGTGTAAAACCAGTTTTCCTCCTTCTTGAACCCCAACATAGGAGGGAAGAGAACTAGCAGGAATAGTTGGGAGACAGGATGTAGACATCTCTCCTGAAGAGACCTCTCTTACTCTGCGTGCTCTTAGTTCTGAGGGTGCAGAGCACAAGGTAGCCTCAGGTTGGATGAAGCGAACCACCCGGGCTGCTTCTGCCTTCATTTGCGTGACCCTTTCAACGCGAGGATGAGAGGTGTCCCTGGCGGCCCAGTGGAACAGGCAGTCACATCGCAGTGGGTTGGAGTGTAGGCTGACCTCTTGAAGACTTGGCAGAGAGAGTATGATGTTCTGGTGGAGAGCACTTAGAGAATTAGAGTTTAGCATAAGACTCTCCAGTCTGTTTAGCCTGACAAAAGCCTGAGGATGAACATAAGACAAACGGGGGTTGTTGGTGATCTCTAGCTTTGTAAGCTCTGGTAAGTTCTCTAGAGAGGCTTTATCTATTGATACAAGCTCTTCCATGTTGTTCAGACCTAGCTCTTTTAGATTCACCATGTCTTTAAAATCCCCAGTCTCAATCAGTTTGATACGGTTTTTGTTGAGGTCAAGGAACTTGAGTCCTGGAACTCTTTTCAGGGCTTGTCTGGGTACCTTAGTAAGATGGTTGTCATAGAAGGAAAGGCTTTCCAGTTCTTCAAGCCCTTCAAGTGCCTTCTCAGCCAAACCTCTCAGACCCATACCGCCAAGCACAAGGCTCCGAAGGGACTTTAGTGCCACAAAGCCTCTTTCTGGTAGAGCTTGGACTGGATTACCCCCAAGCATGAGAACTTCCAGCTGAGGCAAAGCCCTGAACCATCGGGGGTCAATCGTTGTGAGTCTGTTGTTATTGATGTGAAGACGGCGAAGGGAGTTAAGACCATTAAAGGCTCCGGGTGCAACTAAATGGAGGTTGTTATGACTGAGAAAAAGTTCTTGTAAAGCTGACAGTAATGAGAAGGAGGCGTCTGGAAGGTGAGTGAGATGGTTTTCCTCAAGGTGTATGGAGAGCAGAGAAGGCAGGGGTGAACTCTGAGTAATCATTTTAACATAACTGAAGCGGTTCTGTGAAAGGTCCAAGTCGGTGAGGTTGGGGAGTCCATGTAGCACGGCAGTGTCCAGTGCTGATAGCAGGTTACTCTGAAGGCGAAGGGTATGGGTGTTCAGTGGTAAGGGATAGGGCAGCTTTGTCAGCAATAGATTGTTACAGTCCACTGTGGGAGCTTCGTGGTAGACGGAATCCAGGGAGAACCATGGCTTGATCTGACACACACATCTCACAGGGCACGGAACATACCACGGCAGTGCCGGTGGCAGCGAGCCCACAACAACGGGCACGCACATAGTGCTAAACACATACAAGAGACAATATGATTGTAGGAGAGCTAAGGCTGGCCTCATAATCCTCTCAGGAGGTGATTCAGACAAGGTGAGGAAGACTTTGTTATGGAGATGAGAGGTGAATCATTTGAAGTGGAGACGTGTGAGCCGACTGTAACAGTAGAGCAGATGGTTTGCTTTCACTACTCATAGCATAACGTTAAAATGGTATTGGTTTTATAGTGATATGACAAATGGAAATGAATCTCCGAATTTTAATAACTGTTCTTTACAATGTGTGACTTTGCAGTGGTAAAGCTGCTGGCTGACAAAGGTGTTCGTTGTCAGAGCATCAGAGTGTTCCCTTGTCAGAGCGAAGATCTGGCTGCAGGTGGATGACTCATTCCTTTGGTCACTGTTTTCAGAAACACAAGATAAGAAACAGATTCAGTAACAGAGCTTTTCTATTTGGAAGTACTGTACTGAGAAACCTCAAAAAATGCCTCAGTAGTAGAACCAACTACAATTATTAAATCAAACTTGCATAACAACAAGAAGGATAAAAGATCTCTGAAAGTAACAATCATGCTCTTATCTGGAGAAAAACAGACTAGGGAAAAATGGCATTTGCAAAGCATTACAGTGCAATCTTGAGACTGCAGAAGAACAGTCATTGTCATGAACTAAAAATGGAGAAAATATTGAGCAGCGGTGAAACTTTCAAGGAGGGATCAGCCTACCAAACTTACTCCAAGAACACACTGACAACTCAGTCAGAAGGTGACAGAAGAACAGAGATGGGAAGTAACGAAGTACAAATACTTTGTTACTGTACTCAAGTAGATTTTTAAGATATTTTTACTTTACTTTACTACTTATTTTTATGGCAACTTTTTACTTCTACTCCTTACATTTTTACACAAATATCTGTACTTTCTACTCCTTACATTTTAAAAAATTGGCTCGTTACTTTAGTTTTTAATCATTTCGATGGAGTTACAGTTATTATTTTTCACATCATCAATACCAAATTCAATCTAATTGGATGGGAATCTACGTTGCATTTGACGCACCACTACAAGATGAATCGACAGATTCGGCGGTATTCATTTGCGGCAAATCATTGCAGCTTGGTGGCGGTGGCGTTAGCATAGTAGCATGGACGACGAGATGATCGAAAATGAACACAACGGAGATCTAGTCCTATTGGCAGACATCCATTTAAAATGTAGGCAACGGCATGAAAAAAGTGGTTTCTACTTTTACTTTTATACTTTAAGTAAATTTACAAGCCTGTACTTTGTTACTTTTACTTGAGTAAAGAAGTTTAATCAGTACTTCCACTTTTACCAGAGTATTTTTCAACACAAGTATCTGTACTTTTACTCAAGTACGGAAAGTGAGTACTTTTGCCATTTCTGCAGAAGAATCGAAAATTAAGTTCAAAGCACTACAGAACTATGTTTATGCTTCAATCATAAGGAAGAGACTGGGAAAAAAATAATCCATGGGAGAGATCTAAGTCCAAAACCACCGCAGACCAAAAATAACATGAACACCTATACTCTATACCAAAAATAAAACCTCAATTATAAATAAAAAAAGGAATTTATTTCTGTAGAGTTATATAAAAAGAAGGGAATGTGGAATGTGTCTGTCATATATAGTTTGGTTTATTAGTCCTCTGAATTAGGACTTTAATTTGAAGGGTCTACAGCTGGTCCTGCGATGGACTGGGGACCTGTCCAGGGTGTACCCCGCCTGATGGATGGATGAATGGATGGATGGATGGTCTACAGCTGCTTAGCTGATTTTGGACCTATAAAACTAGTTGCCATTGATGAAACCATAAATTCTGCTCTCTAAAAAAAATCCCACCCAGCCATCAGCAGCCTTATGATACAAAAATTAATGGTCTGCAGTGGTCTATTGAAAGTCTCAAATTATTATTGATGGTTCTGGCTGCATGACAGAGTATTAGGGCCAGGCTAGAGATTTTTTCTATTTCCAGAATAAAGTTGTAATATTATGAGAATAAAGTCATAAAAGCACTAGAATAAGGTCATATTGCGAGAATAAAGTTGTAGTATTACAAGAATGAAGTGATCATACATCAAAGACCAGCTCCACCAAACAGCAACCTGAGTCCACTTTGACATCCTGTCCAATTTGATGCTGGTGCAAAAAGATTTCCTTATTTGTCAAACCAGAGCCAACGTAAAAACTTCACATGATGCTCGATATTCCTCATTTTAGAGAAGACAGTGCTTCGTGTAACAGTTGTCATAAATTATAACTTGTTTCTCCTAATTTTAGGACTTTATTCTCCTAATACTACGACTTTATTCTTGTAATTTTATTACCTTATTCCATAGTGTTACGACTTTATTCTTGTTATTTTATGAATATTCTCATTGCAGCTTTTTTCTCGTAATTTTACGACTTTATTATCATAATTTACGACTTTATTCTCATAATGTTACAACTTTATTGTCGAAATAGAAGGAAAAAAAATGTCTTTAGCCTGGCCTTAATACTCCGTCGTCCTGGCTGCCAAAGATAGCCAATTATTAGTTTCAGATGGGCAACTACTTCTTAACATAGATTCAACCTTGTTTTAACAGATTTTTTCCAATTAATGAAATCCTTTAAAAACTGCAGTTTTTGTATTTTCCCTTTTTTGACATTAAAAATCCCGGAAAACTGCCTGTAAAATAAATGACAATGACTGTATAAGTTAAAAGCACAATTTAAAAGGATCTGTGATTTGTTTTAATAGTGGATTTTATTTGAGAAATATTTATTTTAAATGCAACACAGTGAAAATACTGTAAGCTTTTTAGTTTAAATACATTTAAATGATAAAGGTAAATGATGTAGGCTAGTTCCTGTAGCACTAGCTCTGTCTATACTTGGGTTGCCAACCGTGCCTTGAAAAATGGAATCGTCACGTGTTTAGAAATACAAGTACCTGTCCCATATTTACTGTAGTGGAAAAGGGGCGTACTTTTTCCCGTATTACTGTGATAACTGTTCAGACTCAGGTCGCATTTGAAAAGATCAGATTCGTATCGGATTCAGGACCACATAGCCAAGTGGCCGGGGTCGCATTGGATAAAATCGGATCTGTGTTGTTCAGACTATTATGAAAAGATCAGATACAGGTCACATATGGGAAAAAAATGAATATGGGTCACTTCCGGCTGCTGTGTGACATTTTACACAGAGCTTAATATTTCTGTGTTCAGTCTGTAGGTTCCAGTCCAATAATAGCTAACTGTGTCATCATCCCAGTATGCATCGCACAGGTTAAAAAACTGTCAAACAGGTTAAAAATCACACTGCAAAAATATGAAACCTAATTAAGTTTAAAATAATAGCATTTTTTCTTGAATTAAGCATTTAAGTGCCAATGCCATTTTTTTTCTAAGTATGTATGAGTTTCTATGTGTCAAAACTGTAATTTTAACGTTAATTTGAAAATATGGTTAGGCCAATATGTTCAACTAGTCATGGATCCATTTAAGAGAATAATGATGGTATATAAATTTTTTGTAAGAGCAGCTATTTCTATTCACTATGCATCCAAGAGTCCATAACATAGGTAACAATAAAGTCTGTTTTGTTCTATTGTATTTGATTTGATTCTATCCTATTAAGAACAGAACAAATTATGTTCTGTTGGGATTTTTGCTGTTATTCTCAGGCAGGAGTGATGAAATCATGCAACATGTGCATCAATATTTCATGGAACTACTTCACATAACGTAGTCAGAGTGTGGCCTCCCACAGATGTTATTCATTATGAAACATTTAAATTAGACCCCAAGGATCTTTTATATCATCAGTCTTCTGTAGTTAAGACTCTAATGGGTACAGCAGGAGTTGCTGCTGAAACAAACTTAAAAAGAGACACACACATTAATAGGTTTTCATCATCTCGGGCCTCCGTATCAGGAACAACTTAGTATTCATATTACGTAATTATCATTCTAACATCATAGATGTTTGGCAGCAGTCAAAGCAGACCACTAATTGACTAAATTAGTTAAAGAAAAACTCAATCTTTTTTATTCAACCCACCTTATCTCAACACCAGATTTTATCTGCAAAACAAAAAGAAAATGTATGACATGACGCAAAGGCTATCTAAAAGAAGTAACATGTTCTTTTTTTAGTAGTGCTGCATTTTTAGTCATTCTTTGTATACATATTTTGCAAAGCTTTATCTTTGGTGTTTCCTGTTAAATCAAACATATGTATCATCACATACTTTAAAAAACACTGAAGCACTGCAGGTTTGGTCGTGCACTGCAAGGGTATGTATCCGTTTGCAGATTTATGGACACCAGCCAATAAATTATCATTATTCTGTGATTCCTTTATGACCATTTGCCCTTTTTTTTTATCAATGGGAATAAAGTTTAACTGCATTTTCTTCTAATTTTCAACACTTAAATAATAAAGTATTTGCATAAGCAATTTTATGGGAATGAAGGGTTTATGTTTTTTTTTTTTTTTACATTTTTATAGAAATAGATCCAAAGCAGCTGGATTAAGTGTTGGTGAGTTTACACCAGTTTTGTCACCATTTTCTCTACATATATTTTAGTTATATAAAGGCTCTGTGTTCTATTGAATTTGTTGTACAGATCTTAAACAGACATTTCCGCCTAGAACTAATAATTGGTTGTAATTTCCATGCCTCCTTAACTGTAAGAAAATGTGGTTATGCAATCACAATTAAAGCTCGTTGCAAAAAAGAGCAGGTTTTATAGATGGAAGTGAAATTTGTTTTTTTTTATTATTTGAAAGAAAAAAAAATCCAGAAAAAAACCTTAAAAAACTTTTTTTTAACCTTCTTTTTCCATCAAATTTCACATTTTGAGATTGAGTTTTATGAGTTGCATTCTTTCTAAAATGCCCTTTACCGAGTGTTTGTATTGGGGATATGTGAAAAGAATTTGATTTATAAAACACAATTAGAAAAGAATTCACTTCCTACATTCTTGTCTAATTCATTTCAAAAACTCAATCTGAGAAGCAGAAAAAAATATATTAAAAATGATAAAGTTAAACATATTTAAAAATAAAGAAAAGGAGTAGAAATACAATCTGAAAAACCCAGCAAAGTTACTCTCAAATTTGTTTTGAATAAAAGTTATTTTACATTTTAATTTAAATAACTTTTTTTTGTGACAAAAATGAAATAAAATTCACTCTATGTCTTGGGGTTAACTGGCTAATAGTAAAAAAAAAAGTTGACAGAGAAAAGGTGTAAAATAAAAAACAGCAACAATAAATTTATCTTTAAAAAGCTCGTATAATACATCAGAAACCAAGAAAAGCTGAGTCAAAGGGAATGGTTCAATTGGATTTAACCAAAAAACAAAAAAAAATGATTATGGGATGAAATGTTAATATGTGAATATAAATCGGGTATGTGATGGAAACTATGGTAACCTTAGCTTTATATACTGTGACTGCTTGGTTTATGTGATGTCTTTATGTTGTCATGTAGTCTTGGTGAGACAAGCTTCTGTCCTTTGCCACACGGATGGCCATCTAACAGAGCTGGCTTTCATGCAGCTGCAGAGAAACACAAAGTCTGATCTCATGATAACTCACTGAGAAACCATTTTCCCACTGCTAGTGTTGTAAACAATTTGCCATCCACCTCCCCTTTGGGTATGAAAGTGTAAAGTCAGAGCAAACACTGACATTGAGAGACTCTGTGCTCTCATCCTGCTTTTGACTGAGGACTTTTCACCTTTGACAGCACTTCAGTAATCTAATGTTTCCTCTTTAGGTGATGGAATAGTGAAAGGAATAAAATAGAATGAAATAGAGTGGAACAGAACGTGAAAACAAACAGATATCTAGTCTAATATATATATATATATATATATATATATATATATATATATATATATATATATATATATATATATATATATATATATATCCTAAAAAATCCAAAGATGTAATGGAAGTAGCTGAGACTAACACCACCTGTATGACAGTCGGTTACCATGGAGACTTATTACGTACAGGTGGATGGGCCTTACTGCTGATGATTGACTGCCTGTCTTATGTCTTAGTCATGGTGTGTAATCGTCATCTTGATATGCCACACATGTGAGGTGGGATGGATTATCTCTGCAAAGAAGAAGTGCTAACTATCACAGATTTAGGGTAGGTTTGATTTCAAAGGCTGCATCCTCCAAGGACCCGGTCTCTGGACTAGATCTTTCGAGGTCCGTGAAAATAAAGAAACCGGAAGAGTTTTGGCAGTGAATTCAAACAAGTCTAGCCTTCCACAGCTTTCACCACCTGTATGCTCTGTCGCCTAGCAGCCGTGAGAATTCACAGGCAAAGCAGAAAAAGAATAAATACAGAACTTTTTCAATTTTCAAGAAGCTTTAAAAGCAGCACTGTATCAGATTTATAGTCCCCAACACTCTATATTAGAATCTGTCCTTTAATATCAACCAAACCCATTTACACAGTGACAGGTAAAAACCTTTAGATTAATCATACATGGCTTCTCAGTGGCGCAGGGGGTAGCACTGCTGCCTTGCAGCAAGAATGTTCTGGGCTCGACTCCTGCCCAGGGTCTTTCTGCATGGAGTTAGCATGTTCTCCCTGAGCATGCGTGGGTTCTCTCCGGGTACTCCAGTATCCTCCCACAGTCCAAAAACATGACTAATAGGTTAATTGGCTTCTCTAAATTCTTCTTAGGTGTGAGTGTGTGCGTGAACGGTTGTTTGTCCTGTTTTTCTCTGTGTTGCCCTGTGATGGACTGGCGACCTGTCCAGGGTGTTCCCCGCCTCTCGCCCGTGTACAGCTGGTGATAGGCACCAGCACCCCTCACCACCCCGCTTGGGATAGGCGTGATAGAAAATGGATGGATGGATAAATCAAACGTTAACCGCCACATATCTGACTCAATAACCATTCAAAAAATATATTTTCATTAATTTCAGAAATAACTATTCACAAACTTGTATTATGTGCCGCATAACGAGGAGCCTTGCAATCTGAACAGACCTCGGCACCGCGCTATGACGTCATCGGCCTACGAATCTGGCCTTATGAGGATGCAGCCCCTGAAATCAAACTCAGTGTTATACTGGTTTGTGAACAATATTTGAGGGAAATGGTGATATTGAGTATGTGCAAAAAGTTTTAGATCTTTGAGTTCATCTCATAGAAAATGAGAGCAAAACCAAAATTGTTGCGTTTATATTTGAGTGTATGTGTTTCTGTTTGACTCATGACTGGAAGGTGAGTCTACTATTACCTGCTTGCATTGAATAACTCTCCACATTAATGTCTTAAAGGCATGTGCAAACTAAACCTCAGATTTTGCAGAAGTTTTTTTTTTTTACATTCCATCTACTAGTAGACATTTTTTGATAAATAATAAAAAAACTTAATATATTTTATACATTAGGCATGTTTAAAAAGCGTTATATATAAGGTGGATATTCAGAGATTTTTTGTAAAGAGATAAGACGCAGGCAAAATTTGTAAAGCCCATCTGTTGTTTTCTGCGCTGTAAACTAGAACAACACTAATTTGCGTCTCCCTCACTTTGTTCCAACTGAGATTCCAATAAACTCAAATGTTATGATGTGAATTTTGCTTTATTATTGTTGAAGGAAAGAGCCCATTTTGGAATTGGAAATCTGCAAAAGATGCGACCCAGTAATAAGACTTTTAAGAACTCTTAAGAGTAACTTTGCTGTTTTCTCAGATTTTATTTGATCAAAATATTTTTTTTTCCACATTTCAGTTGTTTGCATTTGTTCATAAGTACTTTTTGGTCAGTTCAACTTTTATTTTTCAAATTTCTCCTTTTTGAGATTCAGTTTTAGGAATTGCGTTCTTTTCAAGTTGTGTTTTACAGATTACTCTGGCTCCATCTGGATACTTCTAATAGGTAAGGACATCAAACCCACGGTGGAAGAGAGTCTGCATTCGCCACAATAAGTGCCATCACAATAGTGCTGACAGGAACTAGGACCACGACCCTATGACTGAGTATCAGGGCCTGACTAAGGTGAATTCTGTCTTTCATAGGCTGTAATTTTATGAGGATAAAGACAGATCATTATAAACTCTGCATATTATGAGAACATGTTGTAATATTATGGGATAAAAGGCTAGTATCATGAGAATAAAGTCATAATATTAGGAGATTAAAGTCAGGATATTACAGTGTTAAAGATGTAACATTATGAGTTTAGTCGTAAAATTAAAAGGGCATTGTTGATCTCCAAGATATCCGTCATAGAAGGATAAGCCCCTACACGGGATGGATCACCGAAACATAACCATTGTGGCGGTTATCAGGAAATCAGGAAAAGGAATAGGAGGAAGGAGCTACAGTGGGAGGAATTCAGATTGAGCTGCTCTCTTCATTTCTGGGGGCGGGCTTCCCCCGTGGAGCGAGGAGGCAATTCAATTGGTCTGCTGGACTTTAGCGACAACATTTTTAATGGTCAAGAGTAAATGTTTTTATTAATACTTTAAATGAAGAGAATGTGAAAACGCAATGTGAAAAGAGTAAAACTTTGTGAAAAGGGTGCCAGTATCAGCATTAATGCTTCTAAGTATATGTTGTACAAAAAAAAACTATGTTTCTTTCGCTCTCAGAGACTTTTTAATTAATCTCTTATAGAAGCATTTTTGTTATTTT
>NW_015151184.1:319645-342358 GCF_000732505.1 Cyprinodon variegatus
GTGCACTTTTACTTTTGCCCTCTGGGGGGAGCCTCGCTGGAAAATCAACACCGGTTGCAAAGTGTTCCTTTAACATATTTGGGCAAGTTGGCGTTTCTTGTTACTACATTGACATTCATTTTTATCCATCAAAATATCCATATTTTTTTAATGTTACAAAGGTAATAAGGTCTTACCCTGGATTCCAATAACACTATTGGCTTGAAATTTTAATTTTCAAAGTATTTCACTGATTACCCTATAAAGGGTTAAATGTAAGATTAAGGAATTAATAACCAAGAGAAAATAGGAAAACAGTAACAAAGACTTACTGTAAGCTACATTCACTTTTGGAAATTATTAACCAAACACCAAGTTTGTAAATATTTAGCATGTTCTGGTTATGAATTTGAATTAAATGTCATTATTATCTCTATTTGCTGACTCAGCATCCATGTTAAAAAATGTCCCTACTGCATTTATCCTGACAAGATATTTCTGTAAAACCTGAGCTATAGAATCCCACAGAGTAAATCTGAATTCATTCAGATTGAGACTCCATTTGGTCAACGTTGTTTTAAACATCTATTTCCACTGCAATAAAAGCCACCAGTCTAATTATTACTATTATTGGATTTTTAAACTAAACTATTCCATAACCTCTCTTGGCTTTTCATAACTCTTCTCATCCTGGTAGATGATGTAGTTTATCTCCTACTTTGAAGAAAATGCAAAAAAGCTTTACAGCTTTTCTTAGGTGTTTTGTAGAGTTTGAGAAAAAATGTCAGAGTTTATCCGTCTGTCAAGGTAGAAAATGATTTAAAGCTTTATAAAGACATATTTTCAAAAAAACAAATATAATTTAGGCTAAAGGTAGGAGTTGTTGTGACTGCTGCACATAAGTCAGTTTATAGCAGCAGTAACACTAAAAAGGAGCATTTCTATCCTCTTAGGACTCATCATACCCCTCCATCATCCATTTGCTTTAATTTTAGCTAATTCTTCCTTTTACATGCAACCTGCTCAATAATGGATTCATCATTTAATTTTGATCTCCTCTGCTTTTATCGCTTGTCCTGGAAAGCTCATAGCGTTTACAGCCTTTTCAGCAGAATCATGTGCTGATAAGTGCCAGTAAAGCGTTGCCTTGTCATTTCAATTGTTCATAAATGTAGAACAAAGTAGATGTGTATGAATCCCTAGATACCGTCGTAACTCTGTGCAATCTTTTAAAGTTTGGCTAAATGCAGCATATTTCTGCTCTCAGGGGCCATTAGTATTCTGCAGATGTTCTGTAGAAACTTTAGATGCAGCAGGAAAACGTCTGTCAATGGCAGGACTTCTCTACTTAAATGAACCTGTTCGGTTTCTGTTTCTGTTATGTTTTTCTTTTGATGTTCAGTTTAGCTTTGCTCTTTGTTTTATAGTTTGTTTATGATTTCATTCTTATTTTGTTGTGTTCTTTGGATTTTTTTCAGTTACTGTCTCAGTCTTGGTTCTGTTGTGTCCCTCTGCTGCCCTCTTGTGTTCTCCTTTTTTCCCTAGCTCTTTTCCTCTCCTGCCCTGTGCTCACCTGTTCCCAATCTGCTCATTATTCTTCTCTTTGTCTCAGTCTCCTTAAGGCTCCCCCTCTTCAGTTTTTTTTTGCTGGGTCCTCGTCTAATCTCATCTGTCTTCCTCCAACTCGTCTCTCTGAGCCTTCCTCCTGGTTACAGTTCTTCCCCTGATGACTCCATGTTTTTTGGGTAACGTTTGACTTGTGTTTTCTTGTTTTTTTTTTCCTTTTTAGATCTTTGAATTTTGGACTCCTGTTTTCTTGTTTTGTTTGGACCTCTTTTTCTTTTTGATTTTTGGATCTCCTGGTTTCCTGTTAATTTGGACTTTGTTTTACATTTTGGTTTTTTTTGATAACCTGCCTCTGTTTTCAGTTCTTTAAATTCATCATTAAATTTACTTACAATTCACATCTGCCTTCCTGCCTCTGCTCTTGGGTCCTCAATCCATAATCAAATCTTGACAGAACCAAACTCAAATTGCTATTTAGCAAAAGTTGCTTTTGCTAAATCTTGTGGGGGTTTTTGGAGATGCTAAAAGCTTTTTTAGGCTGTAAGCTTTTGAACATTGCCTGATCTACAAGGCAACAGTGTGTTGGCTCCCCATAGATCAAAAGCAAAGAGCAACCAAGAGAGCTGAGGACAAGACTTTCTCATGACCTGCTAATTCCCAAATTCCCCAGAGCCTGGGTCATGGCCTAAAATTATTAATACAGATATAATTGTAGTAAAAGAGATTTAAATGTGTGTGTGTGTGTATATGAAATCTAAGTTTTACTTCTTCATACCCCTTTTCAGACAATTTACATCAATCAATGTCACTTCTCTAGCTGCATATACTGACAGGTCTATTTTGGTGATGGATTTGTTTCTATATATGTCTAGGTGAATTTAGTTAGCTTGAAAATTGGTGTTTGGTTTGGTTGATGTCAATTAGTCTTTTTTGTGTGTATTTAGTTGATTCATTTATTGTTGTTTGTCAAATTGTCTGTCTGAAATAGGAATTACTATTCATTTATTCAAATGGGATAACCGTTTTGTTGTTCCTTCTTTCTCTTGTTTCTTCTTGTTTTTCATGTGGGTTGGTTTGAATCATTCCTCACACAAATGTATTTTTTTATGGTTGTTAAGGATGATATAAAACAAAATATGAAAAGATAATGCATAAATATCTGCCTGAGCAATATGTAGACTCTTGATTAGATAAGCTAACCCTTACAGACACCTGGTTCTTTCTAACCTTTCGCTCTGAACTCTACATTAAGATCAGAAGTGGGATAATTCTACGATAATCCGCTGTAATCCCCCAGCTCTAACAGAAACCTACGAGGAAAGCTGTCGGCTGAAACTACATGACAACTAAGAATAAATTCTGAATATTGACACATTTTCTCCTTTTTGTTCTTTCTCTGTAAAGCTGGGTTGTATGTATGAGATGTTCCCCAGTACAGAGAGCCCAAGCAACAGGGCAGGATGGAGAGCTGGGTGGTGGGGGGTTGTTATGACAGAGACAGACGTGCTGGATGCAGATCAAAAATAAGAAGATTCATTAAAGAAAGATGCATTCCTCTGCATCTGTTCCAACATGCACGCTGACATCCTCTGACACAAACATGTATTTCCCTACAATACTCTCTATTTAACTCACGCACACACACCTGCTGTCATCCCCTTTAAGTGGTTGCGCATGCATTCAGTGCTGCATGTGTGCATGTCTCTGCGTGTGCTAGGATGTCCTCCTAGCTCAAAGAATATCAACAACATTCAAGCCTCTTACCGCAACAGAAGCATTGACTACATCTCTCTCTGCCGCTCCTCCTGTCTTCGTTTGTTCTCTTTTTGGATGCTTTGTACGCCAAGCCTCTTCTCTTCCTTTCTCCTCTATCTGTCTCTGTCTGATGTTTGTTTATCTGATAAGGTTTCTAAAATATCACTTCCCCGGCTCCCCCTCTCTCTCTGGAGCAGAGAAGAAAATTGGCACAGACTGAGTCTCTTTCTCCCTCTATCCCTCCAGCTAAAGAGGAGATGAGGTGTGTTCTGCAGCAGCACTTCTCATCCCTCCTTCTCTCTCTCTTTCTCTCTTGCTGCCTGCCTGACTCTCAACCTCTTTATATTTTCGAATCTCACAAGCCAATAGAAAACCTCTTGTTTTGGTAACAACATGCTGTTTGTTTGATTTCTTTCTTTTTTCTTTTTGCTGGATGAAAGGTTCACTTGGGCTCCTGATAGACTACTGGATGTAAACTGCAAGCCAAACCACAGTGCTTGGTCTTGCTTATGAAAATAGTGGAAAAAAACAGTATTTCTAAAACGCAAATCAGAATACAATCCAAAAGTTATTTTTTTTCTAGTAATCCCAAATAAACACAGAAGCTTACAGATAGGCATTTTTCTATCTAACAGTTGAAAGCACGATTTTTCCCACAGAGATTAAAATATTAATTCAATGCAATTTATTTTATTCATATCGCTCAAATCANTATGAAATCTAAGTTTTACTTCTTCATACCCCTTTTCAGACAATTTACATCAATCAATGTCACTTCTCTAGCTGCATATACTGACAGGTCTATTTTGGTGATGGATTTGTTTCTATATATGTCTAGGTGAATTTAGTTAGCTTGAAAATTGGTGTTTGGTTTGGTTGATGTCAATTAGTCTTTTTTGTGTGTATTTAGTTGATTCATTTATTGTTGTTTGTCAAATTGTCTGTCTGAAATAGGAATTACTATTCATTTATTCAAATGGGATAACCGTTTTGTTGTTCCTTCTTTCTCTTGTTTCTTCTTGTTTTTCATGTGGGTTGGTTTGAATCATTCCTCACACAAATGTATTTTTTTATGGTTGTTAAGGATGATATAAAACAAAATATGAAAAGATAATGCATAAATATCTGCCTGAGCAATATGTAGACTCTTGATTAGATAAGCTAACCCTTACAGACACCTGGTTCTTTCTAACCTTTCGCTCTGAACTCTACATTAAGATCAGAAGTGGGATAATTCTACGATAATCCGCTGTAATCCCCCAGCTCTAACAGAAACCTACGAGGAAAGCTGTCGGCTGAAACTACATGACAACTAAGAATAAATTCTGAATATTGACACATTTTCTCCTTTTTGTTCTTTCTCTGTAAAGCTGGGTTGTATGTATGAGATGTTCCCCAGTACAGAGAGCCCAAGCAACAGGGCAGGATGGAGAGCTGGGTGGTGGGGGGTTGTTATGACAGAGACAGACGTGCTGGATGCAGATCAAAAATAAGAAGATTCATTAAAGAAAGATGCATTCCTCTGCATCTGTTCCAACATGCACGCTGACATCCTCTGACACAAACATGTATTTCCCTACAATACTCTCTATTTAACTCACGCACACACACCTGCTGTCATCCCCTTTAAGTGGTTGCGCATGCATTCAGTGCTGCATGTGTGCATGTCTCTGCGTGTGCTAGGATGTCCTCCTAGCTCAAAGAATATCAACAACATTCAAGCCTCTTACCGCAACAGAAGCATTGACTACATCTCTCTCTGCCGCTCCTCCTGTCTTCGTTTGTTCTCTTTTTGGATGCTTTGTACGCCAAGCCTCTTCTCTTCCTTTCTCCTCTATCTGTCTCTGTCTGATGTTTGTTTATCTGATAAGGTTTCTAAAATATCACTTCCCCGGCTCCCCCTCTCTCTCTGGAGCAGAGAAGAAAATTGGCACAGACTGAGTCTCTTTCTCCCTCTATCCCTCCAGCTAAAGAGGAGATGAGGTGTGTTCTGCAGCAGCACTTCTCATCCCTCCTTCTCTCTCTCTTTCTCTCTTGCTGCCTGCCTGACTCTCAACCTCTTTATATTTTCGAATCTCACAAGCCAATAGAAAACCTCTTGTTTTGGTAACAACATGCTGTTTGTTTGATTTCTTTCTTTTTTCTTTTTGCTGGATGAAAGGTTCACTTGGGCTCCTGATAGACTACTGGATGTAAACTGCAAGCCAAACCACAGTGCTTGGTCTTGATTATGAAAATAGTGGAAAAAAACAGTATTTCTAAAACGCAAATCAGAATACAATCCAAAAGTTATTTTTTTTCTAGTAATCCCAAATAAAGACAGAAGCTTACAGATAGTTTCATTATTCACAAAGTGGTGTATTCTAAGCATTTTTCTATCTAACAGTTGAAAGCACGATTTTTCCCACAGAGATTAAAATATTAATTCAATGCAATTTATTTTATTCATATCGCTCAAATCAAGAACATTCAATGTCAAGGCACTTTACAGAGACAATTCAGTCAGATCATACAGACAGAATGGTTACAAGTTTTCAAAAGAAAGCCAGCTGACTGAATCGAGTCATGACTTTGCAGGATTCGCTTCTCTTGGATGAGCATGTGGTGACAGTGGACATTTGCTCTTACTGTGTCATCGACTCTGGAGCAATCCCTCTCATTGAACATGCATGCAGTGACGGTGGAGAGAAAAAACATTTTAACAGGAAGAAACCTCCAAGAAAACCAGGCATACAGCAAAAAAGAAGGGCAGATCCATAAATATTTTCTACGGTAGAGAAGGGAATGTTAAACTAGCTACACAGGTCTCTCTGTTTAACAAAGAAACAGTTAAGCAGATGACCTATGGATGAGCCGATTTTCATGTCAAAGGGATGAAGGAGAGAAAATCCAGTTAATCACAGTAAATGCTGAGCCCATAGCTATGTCTAGGAGAGAAACGGGACCAAGCACTGAAAAAAAGGCCCAACTTTATGATCCATAATGGAGGATTTTGACAGTAGGAGCCCAGCTTGTGGCTCCCAGAGGTCGGAGAACAGGCAGGAGACCAGAAGCGAGCAGACGAAGGAAAGCTGTCAAATCCAGAGGTTAAGGCCAAAGCTGATGTCAAAGACATGCTCCGTAGTCAGAACCAAGAAATCAGAGGTCCGAAGAGATGCAATGGGGAAATCTAGTACAGAGATGGGAAACAGTTCCAGGTTCGGTTCACAGGCATGAAGAAATCCAGCAGGGGTCCTAAGACAGGTAAGGCAAACAGATCAGAATGGGGACAGGCAGGCTCAGAGGTAGAACGGGTCCGGATCAGGCAATAAGAAACACTCAGGATCGCTAGAGCAAGAATCCCCAAACTTTACCTTGCCAAGGCCCCCCTACACCAGTACACTTTCAGCTGAGGCCCCCCCTCATATGAAACATGCGTAAAAACTCATGAGTAAGCTACAGCGACAGAATTAAAACACAAGTGAACAAACCAACTAAATAAAAACACATTTATTTTGTAAAGATGAAGTCACAATTATATTTTATTAAACTTCAATTCATTAATTTAATGAATAAAATATAACAATAACATAGTCCCAACGATTTTATTTGAATAACCTTTTTTTTTTTAAATGATTAACCTCTTTATACCTTACAAAAACAGAAAGATTTGTGAACAAAATAAAAGTTTTATTTAAGCCAAGTAGAAAAAAGAATGGACTTTTGCTTAGTGGTCCAAAGTCTGTTTTTCAGATAGAAATCAATATCGCAGAGTCTGAAGGGAGAGAGGAGAGCCACTGAACCGACATTGTTTGAAGTCTGTGACGATTGCGGGGACCGTGTCATCTGCTGGTGTTGATCCATTGTGTTTTATTAAGTCTAAAGTCAGCACAGCCATCCACCAACAATTTGAGAGCACTTAATTCTTCACCGTGCTGACAAGCTTTATGGAGATGCTGATTTCATTATTCAGCAGAACCTGTTACCTGCTTGACAGCCAAAACTATTAAAGCCTGCTTTAATGACTGGCAACAGTGATTTTGATTGGCTAACAAACCAACGCTAAGGTTACTCTAGTGAGATTACTCTATTTTAAGTTAATTTAAGTGCAAATAGAGGGAGAGGGCGTATGAAATCTAAGTTTTACTTCTTCATACCCCTTTTCAGACAATTTACATCAATCAATGTCACTTCTCTAGCTGCATATACCGACAGGTCTATTTGGTGATGGATTTGTTTCTATATATGTTTAGGTGAATTTAGTTGGTTTGGAAATTGGTGTTTGGTTTGGTTTGATGTTCACCAGTCTTTTTGGTGTGTATTTGGTTCATCCATTTATTGTTTATCAGATTGTCTGAAATAAATTCCTATTCATTCATTCAAATTAAATTAGCAATTGAATTAGCCAGTAAAAATAACAACTTTCCAAATAAAAATCTCAAATTCATGAATACAAAGTATAAATAACAAATGTATGAGAAAGAATAAAACATTTTACATATGGATCACTAATTTAGTGGTACTAATAATGAAGCTAGAGTAAGAATCACAGCTTTATCTATTCAAGTTTTACAAATAAGTTTGGAATTGCAAACAAATCAAATCACAAGTTCACAAGCACAAATCACTGATATACTGTATGAGTGAGTACCAATCGATGTCTTACTACCATGAATTAGAAATTTACCAACAGAAATCACAAACTGAAGAATATGACACAAATTTACAAAAGCAAATAACAACCAAATGATTATGAATTGCAAACTTATAACTACAAATCACAAGCTTACGAATATGAACTTGTAAATTTGTGATTTGTGCTTGTTTCAAGGAACAAACACACATCCTAAATTCCTTTACATTATTGGCTTTCATTCACAAATACAGACATGTACAGATACGTTTTATCGACTATTATCTTACACCATAGCAACTTTTACTTTGTAAGGTTTGGAGCTGAATCAGCAGTTCAGCTCAGACATGATGAACAGTTTGCATTTAGAATAGTAAATGGCCACCTGTGGAAATTAAAGTCTACCATTTATCTGCAGTAAACACTTTCAATTCTGCGCATGTGGAGCCTTGAAATGAGAGATTTCTTTTGTACAATTGCAGCATCTACAGCAGGAAAATATGTACAGAATAAATGACAGTATAGGAGATTTGAAGGCCTAAAGAAGATGAAATGAACGAGTGAGCATTAACATTCCCTAAAAGGTGAGTTCTATTTTATACTTGTTGTAAATCACAGAAGCACAATCTGTTCTTCAGACAGACTAAAGGATGAAAAGTGAATCTCATTATGCACCTTTACAAGAAAAACGGTGCAGTGATTTGTTTTAAAATATTGCATTTGCTTACCTGAGACGATAAAATCCTCTGTTGAGCAGAACAGTCTTTGTATAATATCCAAGAAAACTTGAGACAACCGCAGCAATATATTGGTCTTCAGACTGTCTCCACTGAGATTGTTAACTGACATTGTTTGGATATTATAGACGTCAGGGTCTGGTTAAGGTTTTGAGGACCCAAATGCAGAGGAGAAGAGGCAGAAGTGAGTTCTTGAAGATTTAATTAAATAACTGAGGCAAAAATCCAAAAACCAAAGTACAAAATACAAGGAACCACAAAAACCAGACTACTACAGGGGGAAACTTGTGTGGGGAGCCAGAAAAGACAAGGAACCAGCACTGAGGAACTGCACAGGGAGAGTATATATGGGAGACTGAACAAAGACTGGACTAATGAGCTGATTGGGAGCAGGTGTGAACAGAGGATTCTAGAAGGAGCTAGGCTAGGGAAAAGGAGACCAACACAAGAGGGCAACAGATGGCAACCAATAAACACCTAAGAACTCAAATACATCCGGAAAAACACAACAAAATTGGAATTAAACCAATAAAACTAGAAAACAAAGAAGAACATGGATCAAAGTGAAACTGAAAACTTAAACAGAACCAAAACCATGACAATAGAAGTATTGTCTAGAAGTAAATCTGAAGATTACAGCTAAATACTTGTAAACATTTTGAAAACACAAGAGGGCCTAAAAACATAAAGATAATGATTGTCCAGCGCTGCTCATTTTGGAAGAAGACTAACACAATCTGCAGTCTAATGACCAGCTCTTAAACCCACTGGGACTTTCTTTTTCTACCACATCTCCACCAGTGACTCACTGCAATAGTATAAATACTATCAAATAGAAAAGGATATAGTGTTTTACACATTCAAGTGGTTTAAGTCTTTGACTGTAGCTCTGGCGAGGGCTAGGTTTAAATCCTGGTTGAGTCAGAATTGGTAAAAACGACTGTGTGTGAGCAGGTTTTAATGACTTGCTGTGGCAACCCCTGAATAAGGAAGCGGCCCAAAGGACTCTTTATACATATAAAAGTCATTTAAACAAATACAAAGTCTTGGAGGGAATTCGGTTTCTCTATTATTGCAAGCCATGCATGTATTATGGAAATTTTAAAAAAAACTTCTTAATCAAGGAAACTTTTTTTAAAGGAACTTTGCTGTTTCTTAGATTTATTTTTAAAATTTAGTTCTTTCTGATTTTAATTTTAAAACTTTTTTTTAACAGATTTAATATTCTCACATTTTTTATATTGAGTTTTTCAAATTTTGTTGTGTACAGATCACATTCGCTTCAATTAAACTTGAAAACAAACGCTCCCTCTTGACTAATGAAAATGTTGTTGCTAAGGTCTATGGAGAACAATAGAAAGACGAAAGCCCGCACTAGAAGTGTAGTGACGAATGCATCATCTGTAAAACACTGATAATGTGATCTGATAATGTGAACAAACAAAATAGAATATGAAAATATAACATCTGCCAAAACTAATAATGAAATTTGTAGAAATAAAATATGAAAAAAAAAAATTTGAAAACAGAATTGTGGAGGCGATCTTAGGAAACAGCTAAATTTCTTTCACAATTTTGGATGAAAAAGTTTTTTCATAGTTTAATTTCTGGATAGCAGTTTTTTTCAAAAGTCCATTTACACACATGTTATCTGCTTGTAACAATTACTACACAAAAAATTCCTCCATATAGTCTGAAAAGTGTGTTTTACATCTGGAAATGTTCATGGTGATTACAGAAGGAAGAGCTCTTTAAAATAAAGCATCCTCTTCATCAGACTCTGACAAAATAAACTTTTCACTCTGAGTTTGTCCAGAGTTTTTATAAGACACCCTGCCTAACAACATCAACATCTTAAGTAAATCCCTAAAGGTGTTACAACAACATCTGATCAGAGGTGGATAGACAACCAGAAAGTTGTACTCAAGTAAAAGTAGCCCTACTGTACTTCAACATATGTCTGCTTCAGTTAAGGCAATAAGTAGCAATTCAGGAAAGTACTCAAGTTCATAAAACATTGTTTGAGCTCATGAAAAATGACGTAAAAGCCCATAGCATGATTATACAGATTCCTTTTTTTAGAAAGTAATTAATGCAAAAACACCATTTAGTACAAAACACAATTTGAACAAAAACAACCATTGAATGAAACTGTCTGGTTGATGCCCTTTAGTCTCTCACTGTGGGAAAGGTGGCTAAAAATCTTCCCAACTAAGTGTAGCGATGCGTCGCAAACATGACTGAACAAAAATAAAAACATGACTGTTATTTTAATTGAATTGTCTAATTTGTCCTTAGGTGTGTTTGCATGGTTGTGCGTTTTTGTGTGTCTCTGTGTTGCTTCAGGACCATGAAACAGACCCTGAAAATGGTAGTTTATCATGACCCTGAAGTAGCTCACCTGGAACGTGGCTGCCTGCTTGCTTAAACGCACCACAAGCAGGAATAGGGAATGTGATGTAAGAGCGGCACATTTGGAAAAATATTAATATTAGAGCCTGAAACTGAAGAGAAGATAGTTTTAATTGGTGCAACTACAGTACATCTAAAGAAAGTATAGGAAACACGTTTTTCTTCTTTGGTGTTACATAATATAAAAAGATTAACCTGAGCTTAAAGCAGGTCACTGTAGAATTTATAAAAGCTAATTTCTGCAGAAAGGTCTTGAAAAAGGTTCTCTACAACAAATGCAATGTTTTATCCCAAGCATGTAAGCAGGAACTCATTAAAGTCCCACTTCTGTGGAGTGACAGGTGTGAAACAACACAAAACTGCTGATGATGAAGTAGACTTATTTCCATAAAAATGCCAACAAAACCATCTGACAGCAGAGGTTCAACGTGCAGCTGCAACAACAGCCTACTGAGACACCCGACAAAATAAAACAGGTATTACTAATGGATGTTGGCAAGGACTGGTACTGGCATGTGATTAATCATGCAGGCTACAAAGTCAATCAGTTTAAAGTGCTTCATTTTTTAGCCATGTATCTGGCCAAAACATCATAAAACAGAAAGGAAGTTGGACAACTACTTTGCAGCAACAGCAACAAGTAGTTTCTACTTTACAGTAGATCTGTTGAACTAAGAATCTGTAAAAAGCTGCAGATAATTTTATGTTTTATCTTTACTTTCGTTTATTAAAAAGAAATCTATAACATCTGCTTCTTAACGTTTAAGCAACAATGTGACATTCATTAAATATATTGGATGATTCCTATGTTGCATTAGTCAAACACTTATCTTCAAGGGTATATGATCAGAAACACTTCATAACACAAAAAAATATACATTAGACAGGATTAGGATATTATTGTGGTTTTAATATCACAACAATAAACAGAAAATCAAATGGTGCAAATATAGAAAAGTTATATGAGTAAACTTTTTACGTTTGTGCAAACAGATAAGTAATACAGGCGATGGAGTGGATGGCCCACCATCCAGCAGACGCATTGCAGTGGGGAAGAAACTGTTCTCTACGTGAAATGAAACGGAGCCCACTGCTTTGGGGGCAATTAAAATATGCCTGAGTGCTGGTGTTGAATCACTGATATAATGAAGCTTCTTCACAGTGTGAAAACAAATAAAAACAGTGTGGATGCCATGTTGCAACTCTGCAGCCCTTTTAAAAAATTTAAGCAGCTATCAGAAAGTGTAACTACAATATACCTGAGTGCTCATTTTACATCTGGGTTAACTATTTTTCTATCAAACAATTACCCCATTTACACTACCCTTGAAAAACCGATCCATGCCGAGACCGGTCCGAGCTCGGATCAGTTAACCAGACCGAGCTTGGTTCTGACGACCGTTTACACATCACGCTATCTCGGTTCCTAGATTCCTCGCCTCTTAGTGACGATCTGCGGTATTACTGCCAGTATTGAAGGAGGAAATCAAGCAGTTGGTGGCGGTAATGCACCAAAAGTTGTTTGCCAAGAAGAAGAAGATGAGGAAGGAAAAAACCTGAGCTCACCTCTGGAACTGGTCTGCAGTTAGCTCGGTTCAGTTGTGTCTAGCTCGGTTCAGTTCAGTTTGCTTTCCATTTACACATGATAAGTTATCCCAGTTACTCAGCTGGGACCGGTCACGGCACGGTTTTTCAAGGGTAGTGTAAATGGGGTAAACGTGAGTTAATGAGGAAGGGATCAGTAATGGGCCGGTCACCTAGATCCGATCTTCCGAACCCCAACCCTCCCAATCGACAAAGTACTGCCAGCCTGACCACGACAACGGGAGGCCAAGATCCGCTGGATCAGGGTTGGTTGGAGGGAACAAGGAGCTGGAGAGAATGGGCTTGATTTTAGACAAATGGAGAGTCGAAGACAGACTGCAGTGGGACTTATAACTGACACAATGGTGTAGGGACCAGTGAAAGGGGGAGCCAGTTTGCGGGGTGAAGATCTTGAAGGGAAGCTGCGGGAGGAGAGCCAGACCTACTGGCAGGCATGTAGTGTTAATTTTATCAGCCATTTTTAAATTTTGTTTCAGTTTTAGTCCAGTTTCAGCATCACTTGTTAGTTTTTGTCACATTTAGTTAACATCATCCCATTTTTATTTAGTCTAGTTTTAGTCGACTATAAGTTGAGCATTTTAGTCTTTCTTTTAGTCCAAGATAACATCATTTCATTTGTTTAGTTTTAGTCAACAAAAACCGTCAACATTTTAGTCTAGTTTTAGTCAGAACATAATTTTAACCTTTTACTTTTTTGTCAGCAGATAATATTTAACATTTCCTAAAATTATTTCACATTTCAACATTTTCTAGGAACTAGGTGACAGGCCGTGAGGTTGTCGATCAGTTGTCGTGAGTTTGTTTGTCATGCCTTGAGAGGGGTGTAACCCATTGACAAAGTCCAGGGCAATGTGTGACCAGGGGCTCGGGAAGGGGTTGAAGGAGGCCTGCGACTAGACACATGTGGGGGATGCTAGGACGTACTGACGGACATCCCCTTTGGAGGGACGGCCACCAGAACAAGCGGGAGAGAAAGGCCAGTGGATGGATCCCGGAGTGAGCAGAGAACTTGGCAGTGTTGCACCAATGAATCACCTGGGAACAGACAGAGTTGGGCACATAAAACTTATTAGGAGGGCCGTTTCCTGGACTGGGCTGGAGGCAGGATGCCTCAAAGATGAGGTTCCCCACCTCCCAGTGGAGGGCTCCGAAGGTGCAGGTGAGCAGGAGGATGGGGCAGGTTCTTCATTGGTGTCGATGGGCGAGTAGAGTCGAGAGAGGCCGTTGGGCTTAGTTTTTTTGAACCAGCTCTGTAGGAGATAGACAAATTGAACCTCGTGAAAAACAATTAACAATGGTCTTTTCTGTGATTCAGACGTTTGGCACTCTGAAGCTAGGCAAGTTCTTGTGGTCTGTCGAAATTATTATGGGCTCTTCCGTCCCCTCCAGCCATTGATGCTTCTCCTCCAGCAGTAATTTGATGGCAAGTAGTTCCCTGTGTCCCACATCATAATTTTGCTCAGCTGGTGACAGACGGCGGGAGAAGAAGGCACATAGGTGGAGCCTGTCGTCATCTGAGTGTTGGGAGAGGACGGCACGACCCCTGTGTCTGAAACGTCAATCTCGAGGGTGAATTGTTTAAGCGGATTGGGATGCACCAAGATGGGGGCTTTGAACCTCTGTTTCAGCTCTCGAAAGGCAGCCTCAACCTCTGTGTTTCAGGTGAATGAGGACTTAGTTGACATGAGAACATGCACATCAAAATACATTTTTGAAATGGCAAATTCAAAAAAATTCCGTGGATGAGAAGCAAGACATTTATCAAACTTGGAAACCAAGTCCAGTTGATTGTTTTTTTGACTTTTTGGAATGACATCGATGACTGAGAATCTTCACCTTAAAACACACCTATCTTAAAACATGTAAGCATGGCGTACCCTGCTGTTCACTCTGTTAATATGTCTTTACCTAACATTAATCACATAAAATTACAAAAAACGAATTATTTACTTAGAAACTCTCCCAAAAACTCTACTACAAGCTCTATCACATATCCAGTGTTAGTAGCTAAGCATGGCCACACATCAGGGATTTTTTTGTTCCAGGTGACACAGCATAAGGATGTCCATATGTGCTCTTGGCACCAGGACACCCTACACCATAGTTCAATAATTGACTTCGTTGTTGTTTCATCTGACCTGTGACCACATGTCTTGGACACTCGGGTGAAGAGAGGGGCGGAGCGCTCCACCTACCACTACCTGGTGGTGAGCTGGCTCCAATAGTTGGGGGGGACACTGGTCAGACCTGGTAGGCCCAAATGTATTGTGATGGTTTGCTGAGAACATCTGGCAGAGTACCCAGTGAGATGGAGCCTTGACTTTCACTTCCGGGAGAGTTTTGAAAACATTCCGAGGGAGATGGGGGAGATTGTCTGAGTGGACCATGATCCGAGACTATTGTTGAGGCGGCTAGTTGGAGCTGTGGCTAAAAGGTTATCATGTGCATCTAGTGGCAGCAACCCTCGAAAACACTGGTGGACACCAGCGGATAGGGAAGCTGCAGAAGAAGGAGTCCTATCGGGCTTGATTGGCTGATGTGTACAGGCAGTCAAAGCAACACGTGGCTCAGTTGTTCACTGAGGCAAAAACTCTGGCGTGGTAAAAGATCGGAGAGTCCATGGATAAGACTTCCATACTGCTTCTAAGTGATTCTGGTCCACAATCTGGCATCTCTGGAGGGGGAAGAAGTGCAGTAACAACACTACTGGTGTGGTTTTCGTCCTGGCCTTGGAACACTCGATCAGCTCTGCACCCTCAGCAGGATCCTGAGGGTGCATGGGAGTTTGCACAACAAATCTACATGTGTTCTGTGGATCTTGACAAGGCTTTCGACCTTGTCCCTCGGGGGATCCTGTGGCAGGTAATCTGGGAGTATGGAGTAACAGGGCTTTTGATAAGGGCTGTTAGGTCTCTGTATGACCAGTGTCAGAGGCTACGTTCACACTGCAGGCCTTAATGCTCAATTACGATTTTTTTGTGAAATCGGATTTTTTTGCGTGTCCGTTCACACTTCCAAGTATATGCGACTTGTATGTGATCTACTGTGTGAACTGAAAGCGTTCAACCGAAGTGTCCCGCATGCGCACTCGAGGACGCAATGACGTCACATGTAGCAAGCGTCCTCAGTGTTTGAGGAAGTAAACATGACTCGTAATACCGCAGCATATATTGCGTTCTTTAAGTTCTTCTCCAACAGGAGCAGGCACATTACGAACAAAATCTTTTTAAGAAGATCAAAAAGAAAGAGAGCCAGGTTCCGGTAAGACCCTTCGAGTTTGATCTGAATCGAGCTATCTTTCCAAATATGAATTAAGTCAGCAACCTCTCTTTCTCTCCATTGACTGCTCTCTGTGTTATCTTCCGCAATGGTTGTTAGTTTTTCCCGCCTCCGCTTAGTAGGACGCAGATTAGTAACGTTTAGTAACATTTGTCAAGTATCAATGACGTGTAGGTCGGATGAATGCGACCTGGCCGTACAGACACAGGTCGCATTTGAAAAGATCAGATACGTATCGGATTCAGGACCACATATCCAAGTGGCCTGGGTCGCATTTGAAAAAATCCGATCTGTGTCGTTCAGACTGTCATAAAAAGATCTGATACAGGTCACATATGGGCAAAAAAATCGGAATTGGGTCACTTCAGGCTGCAGTGTGAACGTAGCCAGAGCCTGGTCTGCATTGCCGGGAGTAAGTTAGACTTGTGAGAGTTGGACTCTGCCAAGGTTACCCTTTGTCACTTCTTCTGTTCATAACTTTTATGGACAGAATTTCAAGGCACAAGCAAAGTGTTGAGGGGATCGATTTTGGTGGCCTTAGGATTATTATTCATTATTCGTGGATGACGTAGTTCTATTGGCTTCATCATTTATCTACAGCTCTCACTAGAGCAGTTCGCAGCCGAGTGTAAAGCAGTTGGGATGAGGATCAGTGCCTCTAAATCCGAGACCATAGTCTAGAGCCGGAAAAGGGTAGAGGGCCTTCTCTGTGTTGGGGAAGATATACTGCCCCTAGTGGAGGAGTTAAAGTATCTTGTGGTCTTGTTCACGAATGAGGGGAAGATGGAGTGGGAGATCGATAGGGGGATTGGTGCGCCGTCTGTTGTGAAGCAGGCGCTGTACCAGTCTGTTGTGGTGGAGAGAAAGCTGAGTCAAAATGCAAAATTCTCGATTTACAGGTTGATCTATGTTTCTATCCTCATCTATGGTCATGATCTTTGGCTCATGACAGAAAGAAAAAGATCCAGGATACAAGCGGCCAAAATTAATTTTGTTCGTAGTGTGTCTGGGCTTTCGCTTAGAGATAGGGTGAGGAGCTCAGTCATCCGGGAGGCTTCTGAGTAAAATGGCGGCTCCTCCACATTGAGAGAAGCCAGTTAAGGTGGCTCATTCATCTGGTTAGGATTCCTCCTGGACGCCTCCCTGGTAAGGTGCTCTGGGCACGTTCCACAAGGACGAGACACAGAGAGAGACCCAAGACATGCTGGGGGGACTATGTTTCTCGGCTGGCCTGGGAACATCTTGGGATTCCCCCAGAGGAACTGGCTCAAGTGGCTGGGGAGAGGGACGTTTGGGCTTCCCTGCTGAAGCTGCTACCCCTGAGACCCAACCCTGGATAAGCAGAGGATGATGGATGGATGGTGTCAAACATCAGGGAACTTCACACCAGCAGCCTCCTTCAGCCATCGGAAAGTCCTGTAACTCAAAGACAAATGTATTAAGCTGCTTGTTTTGCAGCAATTTGGTTCTGATGTCAGCCAACGGGTCCACTTAGCCTTTTGTGAGTCACTAAACACAGGATTCCTGGGGGTTAAGTGTTTTCTTTCCAAACACAGTGGGGGGCAGGACTTCATGTACTGTGGGGGTGTTTTGGAGGTTTGTGGGATGCATGAAGGATTGGTTGGAGGAGCTGGTGATCAGAAAAGCAAAACAATCCTCCTAACCCCATGTTTATGTTAAATATCAGTATGTACATTGATTCTCAGTGTCCAAAACTAATATGATAAGGTAAGGTGGCAAAACAGAATATTAGTTCACTGGTGTTATGAAAAACTGACTGCTGACTTTTGTGTCCAATAGCGGGCGAGTTCCCAGTGAACGGCAGTAAAAGAGAAAGGAAATAATGAGAATAATTTTAAAAAAATCAGCAAAAATAAATAGCACAGTTTCAGAAAATGGCTCAATAATCATGTACTCTTCTTTTCAATGCTAGCAATCCTGATATTCTGTTCCTTATCCTTTGATTAGGACTAGTAATCATAAAGTTTCTGATGCAAGCACTTTCTGACTGTGCCTGTACTCATCTATTTTGTGTTTACACAAACCAACAACAGTAGATTGAATCTACATGTAAACATGTCCTGTGGAGATGTTTCCATGGATGATGGAAACAAAAAATGTAAATTAATATAAGAAAAACACAAAGGAAAAGAAAAGTTAGATAACCGAACTAAAGAGACTGCAAACGCGGCTCCCTAAATATTCACCCTATCATTTTGTAATTCCCTGAAGGGCCAACACACAAAAGCACACACACCCACATGTCCTGCTGACTGAAAGGCAGCAAGGATAAGTGGTAGCTCGCAGAGGAGAGGGTAGCGAGAGCAGGTCTCCATGGCAACCTGTGAGTGTGTGTGTGTGTATGGGGGGGTTGCTTTCACTGGCCTCAAAGAATCAGCTTTGACTATCCCCACATCTCCCTTTTCTCATTCTCATGTCTCCTGCTTCTTCTCCTTAACCCCGTTCCCCCACCACCACCACCTCTCCATCTCAGTGTGTTTTCTGTTAATCTGACGTCAGCCTCATGGGACATCTGCACACTACGTGAGCATTCAAGTCACGTCTGGAGGTTCAATCTCCTCATGTCAGCACAACAAGTGATATTCAGAGTCTGAATGTCTGCTGTGAACAGAGGCGTTGGCTTTTTAAAATGTTTTTAAAGATTATGTGGAAAATGTTGTGTTCTCTGGTGGTAGTTTTAACATCATAAATAAGGCATCTAAAGTGATGATAGGACATGCATACCAATAAGCATGCATGCATCCTGTCTTCTGTCAGGACATGTGGACACACACACACACACACACACACCCAGCTGGACCTGAGAAGACTCAGCAACTCAAGGACAACCCTCCCACCCCTCTGCTGATCGGCTGTGTACGTGAAAGTAGGCATCAGTAGAACAGATGGGAAAAAAATGATGGAGCATTTGCTGCTATGGTGACAAGCTCAGCTGTATCTAATAGCAACAGGCTGTTGAGAAGCTGACTTATGAGTGGGCGCGTGGGAAGGTGTGGAGGGGGGAAGCATGTGAACGTGGACGGAGATGGAAAACAGAATTGAAGCTCAGGTTCACCCACAGTATTCAGATTTAATTCGGATACAATTAATGGGCCATTTGAATCATTTTCCTCTTTGACATTGTATTAAAAACCATTAAAACACCTTTCAGTGTCATTTATATCATGTTTTTATAACATGATATCAACAGGTTACTTTGCATCCTTTGCCTCCCTGCACGTTGTTGTTGCCATGGAGGGAAAGATTAAGAGAGTTTGGCTTGAGGTTGAGTAAATGCAATGTAATTTAATTTCCCCAAAGGAAAAAAGAACATTTCTTTTTAAAAACATTACATTTTTTAAGGTAAGGATCTGTTCTGCATGCAGTTCACACACATATACCGAACATTTCTTAGAGTAAATAGCCAAATATCTTATGAGTGGGCATAATGAGAATCTGTTGTTAAAAGAGCATCTTACATAAAATAGAATTGATCTCCACGTGACTGTTTAGCTCCATCTGGTGGTGAGATGAGACCACACAGTCATGAAAAACAGTTTCATTGCTACAGTAGTTTCTAATAAAAGGACAAGCAGGTTAAAGATGTGTAAAAAGAACATCAGCAATGAAAAAAAAAAATCATACAGAAATTGGTATGACTAAAATTTGACTAAAATCTTTACCAGAATAAGACAGAAATATGGAAAAGTTTTTTTTAAATAATCCCAAACCTATATTGTATTAAAGGAGTCTGTAAGTTAAACTTTTTGATTGGAATCTTTCAAAGTAAATAAATCTTCAGAAAGTCCAGCCCTGTTGTGGGAACAATCTCCACAAAATGAAGAACATTAAGGACCAGCCAGAGCATCCACTTTAACAGACTGTAGGACAACAAAGTGTCTTCAGTCAGAGGTTTACCCTGATCTGCTGCAAGACAGCACCTAACACCTATAACAACCCCTTGAAAAAAAAAGTATTAGAAAATTAAATTTTCCTTCAGAAAAAATAAAGTGATTTTAATCAAATGGAACTGAACAAGAATCTGATTTTTCCAAAAAAGTTGAAAAACAATCCACTGGACTTAGTTTCCAAGTTTAAAGACATTTCACTTCCCATCCAGGAAGCATTTACAATTCAAAATGTCTGAATTAGCGTTGAGTTAGAGGCTTTACAGAGTGGATAAAAAAAAACCTTGTTTTGGCTTAGAAAACATGCAAATGAAATTAAATGGTTGACCAAACATACAAAACCACCTGGTTTTCTATCTCCAAAACAAAAATCTGAAAATCTGCAGGGTGAATGAAGAAAAGAGGATCCAGAACCGGAGAGGTTTCACTTAGGCTTGTTTTTTGTTTTGTTTTTTTTTAAGCTTTTTATTGTCATTACACTGTCACAAGTACAGAACAACGAAATCCACTCTGGATTTAACTCATCCCCTTGAGGAGCAGTGGGCTGCCATTTTGCAGTGCTCAGGGAGCAATCGGGGGTTAGGGGACTTTTCTCAGGAAACCAGAATGTCAGTCTGTGGGAGTGGGGCCCAAACCCAGAACCTCAGGATTCCAAGCTCTAGCCTTAACCACTAGGCCGCCACTCCCCTGTGCCTCGGGATGTTTCCTCTGTCCCAATAAAACAAACAAACAAAAACAAATTCAGGACATGGTGCTTAAAGATCAACTGGTGAAAAGTGAAATAAAGACAAAGCCTGACCCAGATGCACAAATGATCTCAGAAATCGTTTATTGTGAGACAATAATATGAATGACCAGTTATTTTGATGGCAGCGGTTGTTGGGATATCAGCGATGGGACAGGTTACTCCAGGAGGTAATGTGACCTGAGATCCAGGGACATAAAGTAAGGAAGAATTTACTCTCAAATCAGAGGTTTCCTTGGAAGGAGAAAACATAAAGGTTCACTGCAACTAAAGACACGGAGTTCGGTTAAATATACTTTGTTTACTACAATGAGAAAAGAATTACTGGTAGCCAGTTCCTGATATACAGCAGCAGATTTATTCCAATATCTTGATCCAACGGTGGTGAAAAACCTGGGGTCCCAAAAACCAACCAACCAAAAAAACACTGCACATCCCTGACAGCGGAGAAAAGAGTATCCATCCAATTTCCGTCATGCTTATCTCAAGCGGGGTTGCGAGGGGTGCTGGTGCCTATCTCCAGCTGTCTATGGGCGAGAGACGGGGTACACCCTGGACAGGTCACCAGTCTATTGCAGGGCAACACAGAGACAAACAACCATTCACCTAAGATGAATTTAGAGAAGCCAATCAACCTAACAGTCCTGTTAGGCTGGAGTTCCCTGAGAGAACCCACACATGCTCAGGGAGAACATGCAAACTCCATGCAGAAAGGCCCAGGGCCAGGAATCGAACCCGGAACCTTCTTGCTGCAAGGCAGCAGTGCTACCCACTGCTGAACTGAGCAGCCCAGAGAAAAGACTAAAGGAAAATAACAACTGCCGTTTGTTTAGATTGGATTTTTAAAGGGAAGCTTTTCATCACTAAAATGTAATATGACAGAATGTGTAATTTAGAATTTGGGTTGACTAAAAAAGTCTTGTAGCTGAGTAGAAACTTGAGATATGGAACATACATTTTGTAGGATAATCCTTAACAGTGTTCTTTGTTTTCCATATACGTGTGTGTTTTTGAAGCATGTTGATAATATGCCGCAAGACAGAACATTTCAATACTAGCAAATCAAGCAGCTTAAGAGTTTAATATATGTTAGAGCCATGGTGTTACTTTAAAAAACAAATATGGACATCATTCTTGTTTCCCATATTCTTCACTCCCTCTATGGCAAAGACCAATGCATATACAGTATGATAGCCCCAGAGTCCTGAAGGTGCAGAGAAGAAGGTTTTCATTGCACCTCTTCAGCCTTAGTCTGACCCTGGAGACAGTTCCAGTCACGTGGAAGACCTCCTGCTTTGTTCCAGTTCCAAATAAGACTCAGCCAAGTGACTATAGACCTGTTGCTCTGACATCCCACATCAAGAAGGTCCTGGAGAGACTTCTGTTGGTTCACCTCAACAAACAAACAAGCAGATATCAAGACCCCTGCAGTTTGCTTATTGCACTAGAGTTGGAGTTAAAGATGCCATCATACACCTGCTTCAACAAACCCACTGTCATTTAGACAAGGCAGGGCACTGTGAGGATCATGTTCTTTGATTTCTCCAGGGCATTTAACACAATTCAGCCTGATTTACTTTTTGAAAGACTTCAAAAGACTCAGGTGGAGGCTTCAACAAACGCCTGGATCAAAGACTACCTGACAAACAGACCACAGTTTGTCAGACTGAAGGGTCAACTGTCTAATCAAGTTGTCATCAGCACAGGAGCACCACATGGGATGGTACTCTCTCCATTCCTTTTTACTCTGTACACCTCTGACTTCCAGTTCCAGACAGAGTCCTACCATCTGCAGTAATATTTGGATGACTCTGCTGTCATTGGATGTCATTGGAAACAATCATATGATCCTCAATGTCAACAAAACAATGAAGATAATTGTATATTTCAGAAGAAACAGAAATAAGTTGAAACTTCTTAACATCATGGGAGAAGAAGATGAGGTGGTTGAGGAGTATACATACCTTGGTGTTCACTTGGACAACAAACTGGAGAAATAACTGTGAAGCTGTCTACAAGAAGGGACAGAGCAGACTGGACTTCCCAAGGAAGCTTAGGTCCTTCAGCTAGGCAGCAAGATGCCGTGAACCAAGATGTCTTCTATAAGGTTGTTGT
>NW_015151184.1:344549-349002 GCF_000732505.1 Cyprinodon variegatus
CAGACTCTGTAACAGAAAGAATCTGTTTGACTTGGCAGTCTGGGTTGAAGATGCTTTGGTAACATTACTAGCTACACTAGGAAGAAAAAAGGACTGTAAAGTAGCCAATTAAAGGCAGTTTACTTTCTCCGGTTGGTTTCACCCTTAGAGACAAAAGCTGACATGAGTGCAGAGAAACGGGTCCATATGTGAGGAGAGAATCTACAGGGGCATAAAAATCAAGAGACTAGAGGAGGAGCATGAACTCATGGTGGTGACATACTGTATTGGGGGCCTCCGGGTACTGCTCATATAGAACGTTCATAATGGACTAAAGAGTAGTTTTTGTGTGTGTGTTTTAAATAAAACTGCTCTTTTACTTTTCTGCTAGTCAAGACTCCCACGCAACTCCTCTTTGAACACCCTCTGCTTTCTGCAGGTCTAGAGAAACCCAATGCCGCTCCTTCTGATCCTCTCTGTTCTTCTGCATTAAAGCAAACTGCATCTGTTGCACATGAGACCAAGCTGCTCTTCCTAGATAACAAAAACATGAAAGCGGTTTGATTTATGCCTTACAGGTCATCATTTTGGCCTCTTTCCTATAAATATAATAATAAAAACCTTCGATTTATCCATGAAAATAAAGTCTTGTCAGCCTTAGAAGACGCCTGATACCATGCAGATGTCAGTGCAAATTTACCTCATAATTTGCTTTTTTGTGTCTTGTTTGGATAATTATCATTGATGATGTGTGAGTTCATCACACCTTAATTCTTTCCATAAAAGTTCAAAAAAATCCACTGGACTTGGTTTCCAAGGTTCGAAGATGTTTCGCCACCTCTCCAGGAAGCTTTCTCAATTCAAATGTCTGGATCCTCAGTGAGTTTGAGTCTTTATATAGACAAAGCCTCGTGGATTTTTTTGAACTTTTACGGAATGACTATGACCTGCATGACTGAGAATCTTCATCATACCTCAATATTAGCTGCCTGTTGCGTGTCAGAACTGATGGTTTTCCCAGTAGTTTATCTAATTAGGCCAGTTCCTCGGTCTGGCTATATACAGTCATAATCTTCATTCTGTACGCGGCAAAGATTTGGGAATGGAATGAGAGCGGTGTCCTTCAGCTAAGAACAAATTGTAATATTTAGATATAGCTGGAGCCGGGATGTCTACTCATCTGGCAAACCTGTATGATGTAAAATGTGATGATGTGGCAGACTGGAGATGTATAAAATGTTTCTTTAACTGTTAATTGGGGCCAATTCCTGATCTGAGTAAGATTACAATTTCTATCAGAATCTATTTTCATGTCTCCTGGTTATTTAATACATATACATTATGAAGTGTTATTTAAAGAGTTTGTCCCGAGTGATCTTTTGTTAGGAAAAGAAGCAAAGAGAGAAATTTTCAAGAGATTTCCTTTAACATTACTATTTTTAGAGAAGTATAAGATTGTCTAAGAATATGAACACAAATTTAAACTTTATTTAAAGCAATAAAATACAGCAAACAAAGGAGTGTTTTTTTCCCCACATCAATCTTTGCATTATGCAACTGATGCTCATTTGATCATCAACATTTTAAATAAAACAAAGAACCTGATTCATTTACAAATATTAAAGTTGCTAAAATTCTACTTTGATTGAAATCTATAAAAGTCAAATTTAAAACATTCACATTTACTGTTTAACTTGTAAACAATAGAATTAGAAAAAAAATTCCAACATAAAAACATTGTGGTGTAATAAATTAAAGGCTCCAAAGAATGACTTTTATAAATAGAACCTGACTTTGGGTTAGTCAGTGCTGTTTATCAGCCGTGTGTCTGTGATGTGCAGTGACACCTTGGTGAGAGGAGTGCACTCAGAATGAATCATAAACAACAGTATCATGTCTGATCCGGCTAAAGTCATGGTTAACCTGGGGGTGATGATGTTGTTCTGAAACAGAGCAAGTGTGTGTGTGTGTGAGAGTGAGTAAAGCTGGGAGCTGAATGCCGACCAACCAAATTAGGTGGCTTAAAAACAGACCCTGCAGCTCCCTGGATAATGGTTATCTGACCGCTCAGAAGTGGTGAAAAAAAAAAAAAAAAGAACAAATATTGTCTTGTTTTTTTTTTTCTTTCATCGCTGTGGAGCTTGATGAAACAATAAAACCAAATTATGAGTCAGACAATGACAAAGGAGGTTGGTATAGTTCAGACTAAAAGCGATTTTTAACTACAGGCCTAAAAAAAAAGAGTCAGAACAAGGCTGGTGTTCTTGCATATGAGGGGGTTTACTGCAAAGCGTGAAAAGGACTGCAAAGCTTACAAGCTGAGACTAGAAATCTTTCTGCGATTTGTTTACATCTAGAAACTAAAATTTGTTCTGTGTGACAGAATAACAATTTCAAGTGAATTTTCTTCCATTGCTTTTGCAGTAAAATCACATTTTTTCTAAATGGAAACATTTTATCCAGAAATTGAACTTTGAAAAATGTTTCAATAAAAAAAGAGTTGAGGGTTAGTTTGCTGTTTTCTTATATTTTGTTTTTTCAAAAAAACAAAAAACAAATTTTATTAATCTTTAATATTTTTGTAAAAATTCAATATTTTAATTTTTTTTGTTTCAAATTTTGTATTTTTTAGATCAAGTTCACAGATTGCATCATCTTCACTTCTATCCACTGTAGTGAGGAGCATAAAGTTGCATTTCAATTGTTCAGCACGAACATGATAACCTTTTTATTCGGCATAAAAAGCAAGCATTTGTATTTGCATAAAGTGAAGAGATTAAGATTTGTTGAACGCAATTTGAAAAAAAAAATCAATCTGAAAAACAAAAATCTCTAAAAACGAAAATTACAATTTTATGTGAAAAATACAACTTTGAAAAGAAATGTAGAAAAAATATAGAAAAGAAAAAAATCTAAAGTTTTAATTCTGGATTGCATTTTATAAAATTTCTATTTGCAAAATGTGATTAAAAAAAATTATTCTATTTAAACACGATGTTGTTAGCTTGCAACAATAATGGAACAGAACTCACTCCATACTAACAAAGTACAACAACATTAAAGTGTTCAAATTGACTCTGTACTTTAACTAGGCCAACTTAACAGATAAACAGCCTTCATTCTGTAGCTGGAATTAATGTTAAAGGTCCTTTTCTCATAATAAGGTGAGTCTTAGTCACACTCTGTTTTTTTTTTTTTTTTTTACAGGTTTTACTCATTGATTTAGCTCCACAGGAAGAAAAAACAGAGATGAGAATTTTTAAGCTGGTATATATCTAAACATCCAATGGCAGCCAACCAATGCTCTGATTTATCTGTGCTTGGAGGCCATATGTGTTTTTTTTAAATCTTGAACCCTAGGATTACTGTATATCTGTTTCTCAACAGAAAAATCACAACATTTCTGATATAAATGATCTCAGTTATGCAGGAAAAATTAGAGGAATAAAGACGTACAAAGAGGAGTTCTTACTTTTAAAAAGCAATATAAAGGAAGGTAATAGGGATATAAATATAATACTACTACTAATAAAGATTGTTTGGTTAGTTTAGGTTTTGGTTAAAAAGGCTATTTGGAAAAAAAGTTGTCAAAGGTGCGTTCTCACCAAACGGGATACCTGAGAAAATTTTGCCTGTTTCATCAGCTCTTTTCTTGATATTTGCCTGGCATTTTGCATGCCACAGGGATTCACACAGCGGGTCAAAGCCTCGTACATCATGGAGCATACTGGTCGTTGGTGTCAACCCAGCATGGCAGACACAGGTTTAAAAAGCGACTGGAAGTCTTTACTTTAGAAAGCAAAAAAAAAAAAAACTGGCGGTATTCCTGGGTTAACCAGATTACCAGAGAGGGAACCAGCATGGGGGGATACCACCACCCCCTCCTCAAGCATCTACGTCTGGATGACGGTCGCTTTCAGCGTTACTTCTGCCTATCTGTGACTCAGTTTGGGATCCTGCTGTTCTGCATTCAGGGACGAATCACCAGGACAACAAATGGTTAGGTGTGTCGGCATTCTACGGCTGTGCGAAAAAACGGGCAGAGAAAAAAACTGAACTGGGACCAGTATGCTGGCCGTGTCAGCCTCTAGAACTGGGGAACCACGGCAGAAGATCTGAGGATCTGTTGTAGTTAATGCAGATACGCCATTCCCCTCCGCAGACACTCTGCTGCACCATTCCAAAAATGTAGGTGACAGCAGACAGGAGGTTTCTGATTGGTCAAATATACATCCGCTCTACACTATGCGTATTTCCTGTTTGGTACCTTACCGGCTTGTTTTGTTTGTATGACCGCCATTGGGGAAAAAGACTCGTGAAAATGGGCCCGCTAGAAGAGCGAGGTGCGTTAGAACGCTGTGACCCTTTTACCTCCTAGATCCCCGCTCTTTTTCGCCCTCATGTCCCTCAGTTGTCGTACAAACTTGCCCCCACTTCCTCACCGCCTCGGCCGTATCTAGACCCACAGCTAGTT
>NW_015151184.1:351098-353406 GCF_000732505.1 Cyprinodon variegatus
AGAGGACATTTTTTTAACTTCCAGGTAGATCATCTAAATATCGAATCACTGTCCCCCAGACATCCACGGTTATATTTTTTATATTTATATTTTTTTAAAACAAAGAGGAGTGTGTATGACGTCATCCGCGCGCCGGACTGGAGTTGTTTCAGGCACTACGCTCTACCCCTTCTATTCATTCAACTAGCTAATCTGAATCGTTCAATTCCATTTGGACAGCAAGATCATCTGTGGTAATAGCACTAGACATCTTCCAGGCATGTGAGTAAAACTAGCAGCAGTTCAGCGGACAGGAAGACTGACGGTCGACGTCATTCACATGCCGCTTCATTTAAAAAAAATATATACTGTAAATATAAAAGATATAACTGGGGATGTCTGGGGGACAGTGATAGCCTTACTTTGATTAGGTAAATAAAATGATTTGCCAATGGAATAAGTATTTTTACTCTTATAATAAAGATAATTAGATAACATGCTCTTAAAATAAGACATTGTAATTATTTTGTCTTATTCTAAATGTAAATTGTCTCGTTCCATTCGCAAAGTGTCTCACTTTCCTCCTCAATTCAAGACAAAATGCACTTATTTGAAGAAAATAGGACTTATGGCTACAAATACGTCTGCAGTTTGTCTGCAGCTTGTTAACTTACACTCATCATAATCCCTTAGTTAGTCAAGAAACTTGTTTAGATTTATATTATTTTGTTAAATGATTTTTGGAATAAATACCTTTTTGCACATAAACTGTGCAAAAAGGCATGGAAGGCAAGGAAATAGAAACAGTGTGTGAATGTGTGTTTATTACCAGTATGATGCAGGGGCTGATGAAAAACCAACATGCCCTCCACCACAGCCAGAAACCGAAGGATTTTTTTCCAAGCATCATCTCAATGTCTTTGATAAACCGGTTCCCACCTGAGACAAACACATCAGAGGAGGTTTCAGGCTCTCCCTCACTTTTTATGAATACCTATACCTGTCTCTAAGTGTTCACACTGGAAAAACGATCTAGAAATAAGTTAAACTTTCTTAAATTAAGCGTATTTACCCTTAATTTGATTAGGTAAATGAAGTAGTTTGCCAACGGAATAAGTATTTTTACTCTTAAAATAAGACAATTAGATAATATGCACTTGAAATAAGACAATGCAATTGTGTTTTCTTAATTTAAATGTAAATTGTGTAGTTCCATTGGCAAAATGTCTCTTTTACCTCCTCAATCCCAGAACAAATGCACTTATTTCAAGAAAAAATACTCTAGATGAATCTAGATTTCGATTTTTTCCAGTGTATATTTACCGTATATGTAGGCGATTCCGATTATCTCTAAGAGAACCAGAATTAGCAGCACCCAGCTGGCCACAAACTGGTCAATGAGCGTCACCCAGTATATTCCAGCCTGCAGAGCAACCGATAGAACACCATGAGGTTTTTAAATCAGGCAATGGCAGAAGAAAGCTGTGGTTAGACAGACTTACTTTTGTGACGCAGGGTAAGCCCAGAAGGTAGAGGACAGAACAAATCGTTATCGTCAGTAAGGCCCGCTTAGATTTAAAGGTTTTGGGGAAAGCATCCAGCAGGCAGGTGGTTAAAACCTCTAGAGACACAAGCATAGGCTTTAGGAAAAACAAAGATCTAACAGGGAAGCAGGCAGGCTCGGACTGGTAATCTGTGATACCGGACATTTGCCCAGTGGGCCGGTCCTAATTTCAGGGCCCTCCTTAAATCATACCGACCCCAACACTTACTCTCCAGCTGAAGCTCCTACCTGCAACAGTAAATAACTCAAGGAGCTCAAGAAGTAATCCAATGTTAACTCCCTAAATGATGCATGCAGTATATATAGCCCTTCCTTGTCATGCACATCCTAGTGACGGTTGGCTTATGGTGTAATTTTCTATTTCTTCAAACTGTAAAATCCTTGTAACAAACTAAATAATAGTAAAACTAAAATGCTTTCTTTAAATCAAACTACGATGTTCGTCGTATATTTATGTTCGAATATTTTGCAAAAATATGTTGCGGTGCATGATGGGGTTTTGAATCTAAAGGCTAATGTTTCCCATCTTACCTGCATTGTTGCCAGGTTGGGATGTTTCCCAATCTGGCAGTTTAGGATGGCCGTCTCTGGGTAAAAAATGCTTTTCTTTAGATTAATGGACTAAGACATCGGCGTCGCCAGACCCCATTTACTGGGGCACGTGCCCCAGTATAAATGAGCTGTGCCCCAGTATAAATCTCATGAATATTTGCAACAGTAATAACATTTTTAATGCATCAATTAAAATAATTCCAACGGGAGGAG
>NW_015151184.1:355386-376908 GCF_000732505.1 Cyprinodon variegatus
TATATAAAAAACGCGCCCTATAGTCCGGTGCGCCTTATGTGTGTGTTAAATACAGAAATGGGACACATAACTGAGAGTGCGCCTTTTAGTCCGGTGCGCCTTATGGTCGTGAAAATACGGTAACAGGGAAGCAGGCAGGCTCGGACTGGTAATCTGTGACACCGTACATTTGCCCAGTGGGCCGGTCCTAATTTCAGGGCCCTCCTTAAATCATACCGACCCCAACACTTACTCTCCAGCTGAAGCTCCTACCTGCGACGGTAAATAACTCAAGGAGCTCAAGAAGTAATCCAATGTTAACTCCCTAAATGATGCATGCAGTATATATAGCACTTCCTCTTTATGCACATCCTTGTGATGGTTGGCTTATGGTGTAATTTTCTATTTCTTCAAACTGTAAAATCCTTGTAACAAACTAAATAATAGTAAAACTAAAATGCTTTCTTTAAATCAAACTACGATGTTCGTCTTATATTTATGTTCGAATATTTTGCAAAAATATGTTGCGGTGCATGATGGGGTTTTGAATCTAAAGGCTAATGTTTCCCATCTTACTTGCATTGTTGCCAGGTTGGGATGTTTCCCAATCTGGCAGTTTAGGATGGCCGTCTCTGGGTAAAAAATGCTTTTCTTTAGATTAATGGACTAAGAGATCATTAGACTTTTTTTTCCATAAGTGGAAATGATGGAAAATTATGGGAAATCGTTCCCAGTCCGAGCTTGGAAGGAGGTAAGGTTCCGGAAATCTAGTATGAGGTATCTTACCTATTCCTGCAAACTGAGAGTCCAGACCAACAGTCAGAAGCATGAAGAAGAACAAAATGGACCAGAGTTGGGAAACGGGAATCTTTGAGAGAGCTTGTGGATATGCAATAAAGGCCAGACCAAATCCTGCAGCAAAACAAAATGACATCGGGGCTGTTGGTTCATTATGGGGCAATTTGGTGCCATTATTGCTGCAAGCAAAGAAAATGTTTTTTCACTGGAAATAAAAATAAAGATGCAATCCAGTAAGAAAACTTAAAAAAACTGCTTGATTAAAAAATTATTTTAATATTAACTTTTTGCTTGGATTTTATTATTTCAAAAAGTTTCTTCATAATCAATCCTTCCTTTTATTTTTATTTCCCTTTTGTTTCTCCAATTTCATGTTTGAAATTTGATTATTTTTTTTTCTATTTTTTGTCTTTCAGATTAGGTTTTATGAATTGTGTTTTTTCCTAGTAGGATTTTACAGATCACATTATCTTTACTGGAGTTATCTAGAAGAAATTTGGGAAAAAGTCAGGAAAAAAAGGCAAATTTAAAAAAACTAAACTTGAAAAAAGTAAAATTGAAATAAATATATCAACGGAAATAAATCCATAAACATTTTAAAATAAAATATAAAAAGGCAAAAGTATTCTCATAACCTTTTATGGATTAATAATTTTGGATTAATGAAAGTTTCATTTCTGGATCATGCATTAAATTTCTTTACTTAAAACAATAAGGGAACAAAATTCACTCCATAGTTTAATAGTAATCCAGTCATCAGGGTTGGCAAAGCACTTCAAATGCCTGACCTTCCTTCACCAGTTCCTCCACTGGTATTTTGTAGACGTGAGCCATATGACCCAGTATGGAGAATATTGCAAAGCCAGCAAACACACTGGTCCCTTTAAAGACAGAAAAACAAATTCTGAAAAGTTATTTTTTTTTTTTTTGACAAATAAAGAAGTAAGCTGAGCCCCTACCAGCATTAGTTAGTGTCACAACAAAGGAGTCTTTGAACACATTGTTGTGGAAGTTGTTATAGGAGGCCAGAGTCATGAGTCCTCCCCAGCCGATAGAGAGGGAGTAGAAGGTTTGGGTTGCAGCGTCTTTCCACACCTATAACACACACACACACACACAGACACACCGCAGTCCAAAACGAGAGAACTAGTGTTGCATGGTAACATGGGCGGTTCTAGACTGGGGCCAACGGGGGCCACTGCCCCTGTGGATCATGTCCGGGCCCCTGTTTTGGCCCCAGTACTGAAGACATAATACGAAAAGAAATTGTCATAATGATGATATGAACTGATATGGTTACTGCTTTTATTTCTATAAAAAATTCTGTTTAACTAATTATTTAAAGACAATAAGGTGATAGCTTCTGTTTTATTGAGATAGGATCCCAGTTTTCATCTGCTAAAAGTTTTTTTTCAAAACAATGAAAAAAATACACTTTTACAGCTGAATTTATCAGTATTTAAAGTATTTAAAGAAAACTTTAATTTTAACTTTAATAAAGTTATAAATATGTTAAATTCTTAAATTATAAATGTATATTAAAAAAATAATAGCTTTATTTGATCTTTTAGATATTTATATAGCTGAGTTGCTTTTTTGCTATGCTTAGGGATTTTTATTTTGTTTAAACGATAATCCAAATTAACATTTTCAAGCCAAAAATAAATATTTTTAGTGGGTAGACATAATTTTAATTAAACCTAACTGAATGGAAATTTCACTTCATGCAGATTTCTTAATGTTTTTGAATCCCTTGCCCATTTCTTTTGCTTAATGCTTTTCTGTGCCCCCCATGAAAACAATAACCTTTCGGACCCTTACCTGAGCATCAGACAGCTTTGAGAGATTGGACTGGCTGCCAATGTAGAACTCTATCCCATCTTTGGCGCCCTCTAGTGTCACACCTCTGATCAGCAGGATCAAAATCACCACATAAGGAAACGTAGCTGTGAAATATACAACCTTCACAGAAAGAAAATTAGTTAAGTAGTGAGTACAGCCCAAGTAATCTTAAATAAAAGTTTTAATAGTGCCATGAATTACACAATGATATGTTTCTTATTTCATTTTAATGTATTTTATAATATTAAAGGATTACTATTTTCCATTTTGCTATTTGTATTTCTTATAAAGTTAATATTTTAGGCCTTATAAAGTGAAATAAAGTAAATTTACTGCTGAATTTACCTTCTTTCATATATTTATACTGTTGTACCATGTTTTGAAGTTATTTATAACAAAGAAAATAGAGTTTGATTTGTCTGGTTCATTAACAAAAATCCTTTCTGGGGTTTTGAACAGTAATAATTCCCTTTACAGCTCTTCATTGGGTTAATTTAAATGCTCATAACCTGCTAGGGGCTGATTTTAAATGCCAAACTGCAGTAATTTGTCTTTCTTTGGTTAAAATACAAGATTAACCATTTAGCCCACTTTAACCATTAGCCCTTGAATGATATATTACCTACTATAAATTAAGTTGGAAAAAAAATTATAGTCAAGAAAAAAGGTAAAAAGCTAATTGAAAAATTTAAAAGTTAATAAGAGCAGTTAATAATTATATTTAGGTTTATAAACAAAAAAATGTAAGAACCAGTATCAGCATTAATACCTCTAAGTTTATGTTGTACAAACAAAATGTGTTTCTTTCACTCTCAGAGTGTTTTTCTTGAATTTGTTATTTTTCTCAATATATTTCTAAAGTTGGTATTTCTTGTTATAACACTGATATAAATTTTTGCCATCAAAATATAAATTTTGTCTTAATGTTACAAAGGTAATAAAGGTCTTGTCCTGGATTCCAATAACACTGTTGGCTTGAAATTTTGGAGTGGTATGGAGTGAATTTTATCCCATTATTGTTTCAAGCAAAGAACAGTATTTGTTTTAAATAAATTTTCATATTTTTGTTTTTCACATTCTGTTTATCNGATTTTGCTTCACAAATTTTACATTCAATATTTATTTCAAATCTATATTTTTCAGATTTGGTTTTACGAATCATATTCTTTTTAAATAGCATTTTATTGATCAATTTCTCTTCACTTGTGGTGGCAGGCTTTCAACTGGAATGAGAAGCAAACTCATTTCTATTGGTCTGCAGTATTTTATTGGTCAATTTGCACGTCTAGAATGAGCGTTGGTTTTGGATGTGAAGTGAGGAGAATGTGATCTGTGAAAGACAATTTCAAACGAATGAAAATCTTTAAATTTAAATTCTTTAAATTTAAAGTATAAAATCTGTAAAAAAAAAAATAATAATTATACTAAAAACAGCAAAGTTATTTTGTAAAGTTTCATTCCTTGAATGCATCTTTTTATTCTAATTAACAAAATGTTTTTTTTTTCTATCTACAAATCATGTTCTATGTGTGCAACAATAGTGAAACAAAATTTACTCCATATGAATGCTGAGGTAGAGGAAAATTATGTGCTTATGAGCATATTGATGATTTTCTAAATCAGATTTATAAAAATATGAAACGGATTTGTCTTTTTTTTTTTTTAGCATACATTACATTTTAATTTTAACTCCTGCAATGATGGACAACCTTATCCATAAGCTTTAGACATGAGGAGTGAGTTGACATACTTTTCCTGATGACTTGATGCCTTTGATCAGAGCTGCAGCTACAAGGATGGAGCTTAACAGCAGACAGAGAGCAAGATGCCAAACCACCGGTCCTGTTTCATCCATGCCGCTGGATCTCTGCAGAGCCACATTGCTAAACACAAGAAGACATACTTAGCATGCATTTAGGTCTACATATTGTTTAGCTTGCTCATTGGAAATGCTGTTCTTACTCCCAGTAGTATTCGCTTGGGCTCTGGACCACCGTTGTGATTATGTTGGATGAATCACAAGTGTTGTTTTCTTGGGTCCAGTTGGCCACCAAAACACCACTAATGTTACAATGTACTAAACAAAAACCCAACAACCAATCAATGAATGAAATTTCCTTCGATTGTATCAATTAATTTGTCCCGATGCAACCATTAGATATCTGATTATCTTTCCAAAAGGCTTAAAACCTTTTAGCAGGAAGCAGATAAGTACCTATAGGTGTGTCACTGCAGGTGTTGTCCGTCCTGTTGGGGCAGCTGGACCAGGGAAGAGCCGACTGCATGGAGGCAAACATGTAGTACAGGCTGTAGGCAATGATGACATTGTAGTAAATGGAGACTATGAGGGTCACTATCACCATCCCTATGCCAACACCTGGAAAGAGAGGCAAGAATATAAAGGATTAGAAAAGTTTCACTGTCTTGGTTCTGTTTAAGTTTTCTTTTGAGTTTTCAGTTTCACTTTGATCCATGTTTTTTGTTGTCTTCTGGTTTTGTTGGTTTAATTCCTATTTTGTGGTGTTTTCTGGATATATTTGAGTTCTTAGGTATGTATTGGTGGCCCTCTGTTGTCCTCTTGTGTTGTTCTTCTTTCCCCTAACTCCTTCCAGAACCCTCTGTTCACACCTGCTCCCAATCAGCTCATTAGTCCTGTCTTTGTTCAGGGGTCCCATATACACCCACCGGCCACTTTATTAGGTACCCCATGCTAGTAACGGGTTGGACCCCCTTTTGCCTTCAGAACTGCCTCAATTCTTCTAGCATAGATTCAACAAGGTGCTGGAAGCATTCCTCAGGGAGTTTGGTCCATATTGACATGATGGCATCACACAGTTGCCGCAGATTTGTCGGCTGCACATCCATGATGCGAATCTCCCGTTCCACCACATCCCAAAGATGCTCTATTGGATTGAGATCTGGTGACTGTGGAGGCCATTTGAGTACAGTGAACTCATTGTCATGTTCAAGAAACCAGTCTGAGATGATTCCAGCTTTATGACATGGCGCATTATCCTGCTGAAAGTAGCCATCAGAAGTTGGGTACATTGTGGTCATAAAGGGATGGACATGGTCAGCAACAATACTCAGGTAGTCTGTGGCGTTGCAACGATGCTCAATTGGTACCAAGGGGCCCAAAGAGTGCCAAGAAAATATTCCCCACACCATGACACCACCACCACCAGCCTGAACCGTTGATACAAGGCAGGATGGATCCATGCTTTCATGTTGTAGACGCCAAATTCTGACCCTACCATCCGAATGTCGCAGCAGAAATCGAGACTCATCAGACCAGTTTTTCCAATCTTCTATTGTCCAATTTCTATGAGCTTGTGCAAATTGTAGCCTCAGTTTCCTGTTGTTAGCTGAAAGGAGTGGCACCCGGTGTGGTCTTCTGCTGCTGTAGCCCATCTGCCTCAAAGTTCGACGTACTGTGCGTTCAGAGATGCTCTTCTGCCCACCTTGGTTGTAACGGGTGGTTATTTGAGTCACTGTTGCCCTTCTATCAGCTGGAACCAGGCTGGCCATTCTCCTCTGACCTCTGGCATCAACAAGGCATTTCCGCCCACAGAACTGCCGCTCACTGGATGTTTTTTCTTTTTTGGACCATTCCCTGTAAACCCTAGAGATGGTTGTGCGTGAAAATCCCAGTAGATCAGCAGTTTCTGAAATACTCAGACCAGCCCTTCTGGCACCAACAATCATGCCACGTTCAAAGTCACTCAAATCACCTTTCTTCCCCATACTGATGCTCGGTTTGAACTGCAGGAGATTGTCTTGACCATGTCTAGAAATTAAGTGTTAACGAGCAGTTGGACAGGTGTACCTAATAAAGTGGCCGGTGAGTGTATACTCTGTGCAGTTCTTCAGGGCTGGTTCCTCGTCTTTCCCTGGCTCCCCACATGAGTTTTCCCATGAAGTTGTCTGTTTTTTGGTTCCATTCCATGTATTGTGTACTTTGGTTTTAGGATTTTTCTCTCAGTTAATTAATTAAATCTACAAGAACTCTGCCTCCTCACTTCTGCATTTGGGTCCTCAAAACCTCAACCAAACCCTGACCGCCCTGGCATTTTGGACTAGACTGACCCACCACATTTTTTTTTTGGTGTACTGAATGTGTATACCAACTGTGCAATACTTTGAGGCCAGTTTCATGGAAATTAGTGAGAGTGGACACTTAAAATACTTCGAAAAACTTAATTTATTAAAACTGTAAAATGTAAACTCCACCACAGCAAAAATTCTTAGATCAGGGTGAGAGAGAGAGAGAGAAAATTCACAGACAACCACACAAATTACTCTACGCTTCTCATGCTCCTCTGTGCGCTGGTGCACATGCCTCCAATCAGACATCCCAGTAATAAATGAGCTTCCATCAGAAGTCTTTCCAAATGCAATACATACAAAACAAAATAAAGCATGACGTTTCTCACAATATGTGAGCCACCTCCTGTTGGTTGCATTTTTAGTGGTGAATAACTCGATTTTTTGTGCTTTGTTGTGGGCGGTGATTCAAAAAGTTTTGTAAAAGACAAGGTTCAGGACGGGCAAAGTGATCTATTTCTGTAAAAAAGTAAACTGAAACTTATTGGCTTATTTTTCTGACTGATCCAATCAGCTCTCTGATCAACCAGTCGCCTGGATCACTAGTTGAACAGAGCATCGCTTTGGACAGATACGCTGCACAGGTTTCACCAGCAATCACAGTAGTTCTAATCCGCACATGATGCATGAATTATTGTATTGCCTGTTCGCTCTCACTGGCATTAAAAAACTCCAACTCCCATAGTCTAAAATCCAGGATAATTTATCCGACTCGCGGGCATCCGTGAACAACTATCGATATCAGGGAGACTCCCGGAACTTCCGGGAGATTTGGGATGTCTGCAACCACCACCACCATTATATTTAACATCAGACACCGGAGCAGATGAAGGGCCTGCTGTTGGGAACATGTCAGTCAGTTTGACACATTTCGCAGCGTCCGTTTGAAGTATGGGGTTCCGTTAGTGCCAAAAATATGTTTATGTGACTTCTGGTGTGTCCATGTGTCTATGTAAGGTGTGCATGTATCGTGCTTATGTAATGGAAGCTGTATATGTAGCGTACATATTGTACATATACAACTTCCATTACATAAGCACAATACATGGACACACCAGAAGACACATAAACATATTTTTGGCACTAACGGAACCCCATATTGAACTCATTTTTTTTTTTTCGCGCAGTTTCTCTGTGCCTCCCATTACTACTGTGAACATCGCTGCACAAAGTTCCAATGGAGAGTGAAGTTGTTTCTCTACTTTCTGATTGGCCTATGCCTTTAGACTGTCAGGAATAATAACCAATGGGCTGCAGGAGCCTGTGGTAAGGGCCGGATGATCAGAACAGACTCTTGCGCTGCTGATTTTATTTTTCTTCATGCATTATGCAAATATAACAAAGCCGTTATATAATAATAATAATAATAATAATAATAATAATAATAATAATAATAATAATAATAATAATGCATATTATTAATATACATGTCTGGTCTGCCGGCCCAAACAGCCTGTCAGCCCACCGGGCAAATGCCCGGTACGCCCGATTACCAGTCCATGCCTGCTGACCGTAGGAACCAGCCATTATGGACCCAGCAGAGCCCGGCTTGGACACCCTGACAAACTTATTTTTTAACCTAAACAATGCTCTGGACACCATTGCCACCCTCAGCCCACCTTGGAAGAGGGTGAGTGCGGTTGGCGAACTAAAGGAGATTCTTCTCTCTAATGCCACACTCCTTTCTCCCCCAGTTTTATCTGAACTATGCGAAAAGTTGGAGTGGAACCGCCAAGCCGCTGTGCCAAACTCTTCAATAGACTTCCATCAACCAAACCATCACTTCGTCACATTTCTACTCTTCTGTCAATCGCCTCCATTCCTCCGTGGCCCCTCAAGGCGTTTTAAGGGGCTTCAAAACCTAAACCAACTTACAAAAAGAGCGATTTCAATAGTTTCATTATCAAGATTGTATATTATATTTTCCTTAAGTTAAGAACAACGATTTTGGATATTGCAATGTGGAAGAAAAATCAAAACAATTTTTTTTTTTCAGTAGTTAAATATGAAAGTGTGATTGCAAAATGCTTTAGGAGTTTTTTTTTTTTTCTTTTTTTCAGATGAATAAAATCCAGTGTAGCCGATTGACTCCAGATTTCAAAATAAGAACATATACCGGTAGATTTTTTTTTGGCTTAGTCTATATGCCTAAACGTGTGTAGCTGAAACCAATCTCTGTTTTTTTTTAAACTGAACACGCCAATTTATGGTGTAAATCTTTTTCTATTATTGTTGCAAGCACAGAACACTTTTTTGAATGCTATTCTTTTGTGACATGAAACTTGACAAACAAATTTTGTAAATAGAACTTAAAAATTTTCTAATTTTGCAAATTGAAATTTGAAACAATTGCAATCCAGAAATGAAACTTTTGTGTTGAGAGTGATGTTTCTATTTGCTCAGATAGAATTTTTCCAACAATTGTTTCATCCTTTTTTTCCATTTTTCATTTCTATACATTTTAATTGTTTAACAGATTTAATCATTTTTACGTCTTATTTTTCAGATTTGTCTCTTTCAGTTTGAGTTTTAGAAATCTATCTTTTACAGATCCAAAATCTCTCTGCTCCTTGGGACAGGTTTTCCTCTGGAGTAGGGAACAAAGTCTAATCTCTATTGTTCTGCATGAGCGTTAAGCACAAAAGACCTAAAATACCTACAATATATTTTGTGTTTGCAATGAGACAATATGTGGAACTGCTTGGGTATAACTGTTCGAGCCAATCTTTCATTATTTTACTTTTTTTTTTAGCCTTTTGTTGCAACAATGCAATTAGTAAATAAACATAAAAAGAATGCAAACCTCTGCACAACCAAGAAGATATAAACATACCACTAATGCCTGTAATTGCATATTTTACACATACCAACAACCACAGAGGAAGCATAGAGCTTATCGATTTAAGACCTAGATTACAGTACATATTAAATACCAATGCATTCTGTTCTTAATGAAATTAAAACCAGTCTGAGACCAGAAATGCGAACACACCTGCAATCAAATTTAGTTAGGAAAAAGCTTTAAAGTCCATTGTGTCTCCCTCATTCACTGAAAGGTCTATTAGCCATAAGGCTATCTGGTGTTAATACCCAACTATCTTTGGGGATCTCATGCATGGTGAGAACATACAGACTCCACAAAGAAGAACAAGCGTACGCTCAGCTTCAAACCAGGGAGGCTGAAGAACTTTGCAACCAATCAAGATTTATTTTTTTGTTAGACGATTGAATCTGACTTTAACTGCTTGGTACCAAACAGAATACTTCTGTTTTATAGCTCTAGTATTATTACCTTTCCTTTTTCTTCAGCTCAAGATTTAACTGCATATGTCTTTAAAGAAGGTAGGAAGCAATCAGCGGCTGAACTCCAGTTAATTTTTGCTAAGAGGATTGTTCATTAACAGCAAGTCTCATTAAATAGCAGATAGCAATCATTCAGAGTTACACGGTTGACCATTAACCACCAAAACCACAGCTGTCTATCATCTCACTGACATAAATGACATTCTTTTTTTAAAGTCTCACCCTGCAGGATCGGCACCGCTCTCCAAACATTGATCGGACCCTGGCTGCAGAACTGACCAAAGGCGCTTTCAAGGTAGAACAGAGGAATCCCAGTCACCACTAGCATTGTGAAGTACGGGATAAGAAAGGCTCCTGTTTGATGGCAACAGATAAGAATTAATAACAAAACTGAAAAGGAACACCACTGGATGGGATAGTGGATCAGATAATATCAATATACCCCCGCCATTCTTGTAGGCCAGGTATGGAAACCTCCAAATATTCCCCAGTCCAACAGCATAGCCGATCATGGAGAGGATGTAATCCCTCTTGCTTGACCAGTTTCCACGCTCAGCATTTTCATCCCCAGGATCTACATGTGGATCCTGCTTGATGTAGAGTTTAAAATGCAACAAATTGGTTATTATAATTACTATGAAGCTTAGTTCTAATAAAAAATGACCAACAGTAAAAATCAATCCAAAGAACCAGAACATTTGTAGCCAGCATATTGTCCTTTAGGATAAAAATTAATTACTCATGATTTAAATTGGATTTAAAGTGAAAATAAAGGCAGAATGTCTCCCATTTCATTTTTTTTTACCCACCATTAACAAAAGAAAAGGTCAAAGAAAAAAAACTTACCTGATCAACGACGGCAGGATTCCTCAGAATTAAATCCTTGAAACCTTTCCAGCCGTATTCCCTCATGTCCTCTCTGTTAAAACTCTAAAACAGGAAAACTGAATCCCCTCTGCAGGTTTGTTTTATTGGCCCTCCTCCTACCTATCACCTGCTTCGACCCTCCCTTTGTGGTTTCTGACCGCTTCTATTACCAAGCCTCTTAAACAGGAATATGATGACCAATGCTGAGAGATTACACAACATTATCAGGTCATCTAGTTCTTCTATTAACAGAGTTTATATGTGCACCTAAATAAAGTTTCTATGACTCCTCTCCTCCTCCTCTTGCATAGAAATGACATTTTATAAATAAAATAATTGTGACATGTGAACCGTGGTTTGTGTCAGGGTGCCTTCAGCACAGCCTAATACTCCCTTCTGCTGACGTGTGGCGCACAGAGCTCATTTTGGTCAATGACATCTACATTTAATAACAGCTTACAAACAGGGAGGGATTTCATGCAGATGTGGTCACATTGTCAGCATATAATCACCACAGGATGATGATATACTGTAGCTGCTACCTCAGCTCATCATCCCTGATACCGAGGTAACTTTAGTTAACTGGTGTCACTGTCGGTCTAATGAAGCAAACTTTTCAATGCAACATGTTTAAAGACAAATCAACTTTTAGATTTTTTTTTTATTTTGTCAAATTTCTATTAGTAGTGAATAATTTTAAAATATCTACTGACATTTTTTGTTTTGTTTAACACTGTAGACTCAACTTCAGGGAAATTTTGGTTCCACTGGCTTATATAGAGTACAAAGAGTTAACGCAAAATGCCATTAATAATAAAAATACAACAATATGAAAACAGTGTGTATAGTACAAAAGAGCATAAAGAAAAAAATAAAGAAAAAAGTAATTTCCTGGAATATCTTTTCCTTAGATATGAAAATATCTGCACATTAGAGAGCCAAGGGAAGACTACATAGTAGTTGACTTGGATCACTGCTCTTGCACTGCAGTTGGTCAATCAAACAGATATTTTAACAGAATGCACATGCATTATTTGTTTTACCGTTTATCCCCCTCTGTCTGTCCATTTTTTTTGTATTTTCTCTCTCCCTACTTCTCCCTTTTTTCAGTGTTTATATTTTTCCCCATTCGTCCTTTTATTTCTTTATTCCTCTTCCTCTTCATATTTCTCCATGTTTCTTTTTCAGTTTATATTCCTCTCCATGTGTTTCTCTTTGTCCATCTTTCTTTTTGCTTCTTTATATCCTTTAAATCGTATTTTTCGAACTGTTAAGAAAGAGCCTGGAGTTTTCTTAAAAGTTCAACTCAAGTCTCCTAACCTAAAAAAAAAAAAATAAAACCAAATAACTTCTCAAATTTTTCTGTCTGTAGCAAACAAAACAACAAACAAAATTCGCTAATCATTTCAATCAACTTTTTTTCAAACCGTTACAAACCGTTCATCAAATTACATGACATACATTGGGATGGGGGGGTGCCGAGGGCCCCAGCTCGTAGGCGGTTCCCTATAGAGCTGCCTCAATCTCAGGAACCACATTGGGGAAGTAGAGGGAAAAAAACACATCGGAGCCGAAGTCACATGACATCAATCTGACATTTGAGACATTCGTTGTGTGTGTATGATGAGTGCGTTTAATATGTCCATGAACGCTGTCCACAGGCCATTGTCCTTGATGAGATGGAAGTTTATCAACAGTTCTGGGCGCATCCATAGATGTTCACGGGTGGGGGAGTAGTTCTTATTTAAAATGACCCATAATTTTTCCCATCTTTTTCGTCATTCTGCTTCATTTTATCTCTATTCTCCCACTCTGCAGAATCTGTTGGTTCAATATTCTAATATTTCTTATCATCAGCAAACTGAAAGTCTAATATTCTGCTCTCTCTGCTGTTTCTCATAGTAGCTTCATCTGGTCTGTTCCTGTTTGGCTGTGACATCATCCTGGAGAGAAATATCAGCTGTGCTGCTGCCATCAACACCTTTGTTTATAGATATTAGAGATCAACCTGTTTTCCAGTGTATTGGGACATGGGAGCTGGCTCTTAGCTCGTCTGCCTGGCTGTGTGTTTCCTGGACGGAGCCGCCTTTTACAGCTGCCTTTTGTGTCTCTGCTTCTGTCTCCTTGAACCCCAGTCGGCCTCAGCAGATGGCCGCTCACACTGTGCCTGGTTCTGCCGGAGGTTTCTTCCTGTTCAAAGAGAGTTTTTCCTCTCCACTGTCGCTACAAGCATGCTTAATGTGAGGGATTGCCTTTGAGTCAATGAGTCGATGCAATCAACTGCTTTTACTTAGATAGAACATTTTTATTAATATGACTGTATGATCTGTGAATTGTAAAGTGCCTTGAGATGACATGCCTTGTAAATAACAAAACATATAAATAAACTGAATTGAACTGACGTTATCGCTGCATTTGATGCCAGATGTGGGCTGCTGTTTCTAGCTGCTGCCGCAGTAAGGAAGCAAGTTACTGTCAGTAATTTCGAGACCAGCTATTTGTTTTCCTCTTGGATCCTTTGAGCATAACAATAACAATAAGCATTCTGATGGCATTTTAACAAAAGTATTTTAATCAACAACACATGCAAACAAGTAATAATTGCATTAAACATGTCGTATGAGGAGTTTTATGGACCCCTCAGAAACTCAGAGTCCCCCAGCAAACGGCCTGGTTTTGCCAAATTGTGACCCTGAACAGGACAAAGGAATATATCGAACCTCTTTCAAGTGTGTGTGTAAACGGCGGGCTGTGTTAAATGTCTGTCAGCGCCGTGCAGATGTCATTTACCCCTTGTAGACATGCTCTGTGTTTTGTTTTGAATTCCTTTAAGGCTAGAATAATTTATGCACACAAGGAAAAAGCTTTTATATAACCTGTCAGAAAGGTTGTTTTTTTTTCTTAGATGGTGACACTGGGGAAGAGTCTCTATATTTAGCTCTTAATCCCATTTTTCTCATGTTAAATGCAATATACTATCTTTTTTTTATACCTAGCTACTTCTAGCTACTTTTTTAAAGTAATATTTTCTACAATTTTCTGAGGCACCTAGTGGCCCCCACTCTGAAAACTACATCGATAAAGTAGGTGGGACCTAAAGTTGGAGTTCTCATTTTACAAACATTTTTAAAGATATTTTTTCTCAATACACATTATAACCATTTAATATTAACATAAATGTCAAGGCTCATCATGAAGTGTGTGTGAACATGATTGTTTCATATGAGGACTCCTGGCCAAAGTGATTTGGTCCTGAAACATGTATTTTTCCACAAGTTTTTAACAAATGCAGTTTAGTTAATGAGTGATTACTAGCTGTAGCAGTTATTCTGAGGCTGTGTGAGATATAATCATGACAAATGTTTGCAGAGCACAGCAGGCTGACGGTGCTTTCCAAGAACTCATTTGTGTCATTTCTTGTGTGATTTATTGAAGGTAATAATCGATTGACGGATATTTTTAACTTGCCGGTAAATTGACCTTTTTTTTTCTCTATAGGCATTGCAACTCGTTAACAAAGAGAACAGAGGAAGCCGAGGAAACGCTAGAGTAAATAAATCAGTGACGATGAGATATTGCTGCTACATTCAAAGAACACTTGTTTTTTCTTGGAGATATTTAGAATTCAAATCTGATACCAGGAAGATAAGTAATGCATAACAGGGATAGATGATGATGTAAACATTGTTTTTTGTTTTTTTTTTAATAACAATTGGTAACATTACAGGCCATACACTGGAAAATTGGAGAATTGAAATACTCTTAATTTGAGCAGAAAATAAGAGAGTGATAATGCGTATTTTTACTCTTAGAATGAGATAGTTATATAATATGCACTTCAAATAAGACAATACAAGATGTTTTGTCTTATTTTAAATGTAAATTGTCTCGTTTCATAGGTAAAGTGTCTCACTTACCTCCTCAATTCAAGAAAAAAAAATGTACTTTTACATTTTTGCAGTGTAGCTGTGAAATGCAAAGTTTTTTTAAAGTTTTTCACAAATACATTTCTGACAGCTGTGGTATGCGCTTCTATTAAGCTCCTTTGTTGAGCCATATTTGACTACTGTACACCTGCAGTTTCAAGGAATACCTGTCCATTTAGAGCCTGATATTTAGAAGCATCTTATATCCAAACATGTTTTAAAAGGAGCAAAGCGGAGCAGAGTAATCTCTGTTAGCAATTCAGCAGACTGCATGTGTAAACCTTCTTTTTTTAATTGTTTATTTTCAGCATATCATGTTTCAATGAGCCAGTTATCCATGGGTGGAAGATTTGAAAATGTTAACTTTCACCACGTGTAAAGCAATTTTGCAAATCTAAAACTCAACTGTTGTAGTTTTTATGTCTTTTTTAGTACTTTTTAAAGTCAGGTGCAAACTGACATGCAAAAATATCTGCAGTTACTGTTGCCATAAAAGAGGCATTGGTGACTAGATGAGGAGAGGGAGTCAGTGCACATGTAGACAGATTTAGACCAATAAAATAATAACAGTGGAATGAAAATAATGAAGGGAAACATCCATGCAGACTGGTGTAACAACAAGTTCTGTGACCTATCATAGACTGTGACCTAGAGCATTTCAGAGACTTCTGTGGGTTTCAGGTATTATTCTTGTGACATTGGTTAAGTTATAAATCCTGGGATATAAGGGTTAGTAGATAGAAGACTGCTGAGTAGAATCCACAACAGCTGGAAAGATCTCAGAGCATAATGTAACACCGGCACAAAATTAATGCAAGAAAACGATAACTAATTACATAAATTAATAATTGTGGTATGGGGGACCACTAGGGGGCGTAGAGAAAGTATCTCTATTGACACGCTCAAACCCGCTCATGTCCTGGTGGACGATCAGGTGGTAACAGCCCATGCTACTTGTAGAGGAAAACCTCCCTCCACTGTTTTAATGGACCGCTGTCGTCCCTCCAGGGATCCTCATTCATCGGGGCTCAATCCCTCTGCAGTCCCTCCTTGTCATCATCGACCTCTGGCACAGATGTTCCAGGATCATTCTACAGAGCCCAAGTTCAGCCGCTTCGGACATTTGTTAAAAACCAAGGATCTGGTTTCTTTTTTTTGTTCTTTTTTTTAACCCTACTGAGTGTTCTGGAGGGGGGGGGGTCATGTGGCAGACCACTAGGGGGCTCCACTTTCACTCAGGGGAAAAGTTCTAACCTATATTTCTTTGGTAGTGTATATTCAGGTGTTTAACTGTACGATTGCTCTCAGTATCAGTAGTGTAAAGAAGGTTTTGAATCTACCTCCTTTGTGTCGTCCTTTTCCACTCACTCCCGGGGGGTATCGTGATATAGGAAAGCAAATATAGTAACAGTGATTTAACACGAAGCACGGAGTTTTATATTTTTGCACCTGTTTTAGGATATGCAAACCTTGGAGGCAATCAACAGGCAAAGATAACTGTTTTCCTATATTAAAATTGTTTATCTTTTTATATCTAGCTTTGGTTATTTTTATTATTTTATGTTTGACTTTTGTTCATAGCACTTACTGTAAAGATAGGTTACCTATGTAAAGTGCTCTAGAAATATTATGTGGTATTATCATGATTAGTTTTGAAACTATTTCTATCATTATCTCCAACTACATGGCTTAGGACCTCATCTTTCTTTTACTGCCAGACTCATACTGTCTGAAAAACCACAATCTGCTCATTTTATTGGGAGGAACCATATTAGTTTGCACGTTTTAATATTTGAAAAGCAAGCTTTGTAGATCACCACCATACACCACTTAATGCACGTACTAAAAAAAATGGCCCACACAATTTAAGATATCTTATATGGAATCTCTAAAGATCAGGCCCCTAGAGACAAAAAAGTTAGTCCCTTCTTCTTCTAAACAATGTTCAGACTGTTTTTTCAGAATCTGTGTTTTAAGCCTTGCCACAGAAGAATGCAAGTCGGTACTTTGACTGCCACATTTAAAGGTACAGTGTGTAATTTTCAGTGTCATTTAATGGTCAGACTGTGGACTGCAGCGTCATGAACCACTCCCACTGCTTCTCTCCCTCCAACAATATGGAGACCTATGTCCATAGAAGCTGACATTTAGCAAAATGTCTTTCACACCCTTTTGTGAAGTGATGACAAGGTTCATTTACATAGACAATTTTATAAAAAGTATTTCAGTGGTCTGCATAGGATATAGATTTTATATACTTGCCGCTGTCACATTTTATCTCATTATTGAGTAGTTTGTCAGCTCTGAACTAGCAAAGCAAAAATACGTCTGCTTCGGTTTACGTATGTGAGACCCGTTCCTATGTGTTTATAAATAGCAATTTCGAAGGTAGACTTTCAGTTTGCTGATGATAAGAAATAAAATACATATGGATAATAATTGAATTTCTGTCATTTAGTCCCTGTAATTTTTACAATCTGTAGGGGTCATGCAAATGCAAAACCAAGTTTCCATTGTCATAGATGAATAACAATAGTTCAGTGGGTGAAATGAACGTAGAGAGAAGTTCAAACCCCATCAACACCTCCTTTCTCTGCAAATCTCACAATTGTAAAATTCCATCATAAAACGGGCGAATCCAAAAGAAGCCCCGAATTGACGTCAACTTACGGGATGTTGTTAGGGGTTAAATCTGCTTTTGATATCCCCTCTAATCAAATTCAGACTTACCAATATTGTATTGTGACAGACTTTGTGATATTTCAAAGCATCTTTTTTGCTCCTCAAGCAAATCAATATAATGTTGTATCATGATAGGTTGGCAGAGGCGTGCACAGACATTTTGGGGGGCAGGTGCTCAGGGGGGGGGGGGGCTCTTTTTAGCGCACGTGTAACACTTAATTATAAAAAAAAAATAAACGCATGTTGAATGAAATTTGACTTTTATTTGTAACATTCTCTAAACGTGAGTTTTCAATGGAAAAAAGTCACATCACCAACAGAACAGACTAAAGCATACTTCTTTCATCTGGCTCATCTCCCTGTTTTCCCTCACCCATCTGTTCTTCCTCATCCTGGTCTTTTTCTGTCTCTGTGTCTTCCCTGAACTCTTCCTCATCTCCTGTCCTGGTAGATGTTGATGGTATAGAGCTTCCCTGCTGTGACTGGCTACAATATATTAATAATAACCATCATGACAATAATAATAATAATAATGATAATAATAATAATAATAGCTTTAACAAATATGCCACATTAGTTTAAATAATGGGCTATTAGGACAACATGACTGGAAGTCTTGTCACGTGGATATGACTTATGGTAGCCTACAAAATAATAGCTATTTTAATACCTGCTGCACAAACCACTTAAAAATAAAATGTGAACAGCTTTTAAGATTTTTCAATATGATTAACCCTCCTTTCTTGGCATTGTGCTGCAATTACTAAATCAATATACAATTAAGACAATAAAGAGACCAAAATGTGTTAATTTATGTTGCCTAACAAAACCTATACATCAGAAAACGTTTGTCTTAACACATAGATTTGTGCAGAAGAGGATTAGGGCCACTGAAAAAAAAAAGTTTACTGATTTTTTAAATTTTATTTCAGTTTAACATGGGAAAAAAGTCAGAATTCTGACTTTTTTATTGTCAGAATTCTGAGATTAAAGTCAGAATACTGAGCAAAAAGTCAGAATTCTCAGCAAAAAGTCAGAATTATGAGAAAAAAGTTAGAATTATGAGATTAAAGTCAGCATTCTGACTTTTTTCCCATACTAAACTGAAATAAAATTAAAAAATCAGTTAACTTATTATTTTTTTTTCAGTGGCCCTAATCCTCTTCCGCATTTGCAATTGCAAACTCTACCAAAATTATTTGTAGCCTATGTGGTCGTCCTCACGTTATCTGTCATTGACTTGGGCTACAGTGTAAAACTTTCAGAATCAGGTTTATTGCCATTGTTAGTGAAGGAGTTCACAAACTAGGAATTTTTTGTGGTACAATCGTGCAACATGAAACATATAATATGGAATAGGTAAATAAAATTATAAAAATATCTAAAAACTGTGGGTATACGTCATGCAAAAAAATAGACTAATGTATACACTTAAGATAAAAAATATGGATACAAAATATAAAAAGTAAAATAGCATCTTACAAGGAGAAAACTAGTTTATCTGGTGACCAGTCGGCAAAATGCGTGTTTGGTGCTGCTGAATGAGACATTTTAATGCACAACAAAATGATTCTGCTTGATCTGTATATTACCTGGCTAATGGGGCACGGGAGAAGCAGCCTGTCAGCGACCGTTCCTGCTATCTGAAAACTGCTATGATGCTGCGCATCTGGCATGCCCTGCGGGCGACCGAGCGAGTTCACGTGACAAAGGAAGAGAGAGAGAGAGGCTAGTCGGGTGTGCGCAAGTAGGTCGGTCATTTTGGGGCATTGTTTCAGTCGTTTTTAATGGCTCAGGTTTTCAAAAGATCATTTCAAAACCGACCTCAGTAAAATCTTAATAATATTAATAATAATAATAAAAAAAAAAAACGAGTTTCAAAAGGGCATTTTCTTTGATAGAGGGCAAACTTCCTAGTGCTTTAGCACCACCTAGTGTCTATGTGTGCACGCCTCTGTAGGTTGGTGATTTACATCCCTATGACTGATGAAAAGCTTTAGCACATCATCATCATTCAGCCACCAGCATGTTACGTCCTGGAAAATGATGTGTTCTGGGACATGTATGGTTTGTTCTACGGAGCCAAATAGGGGCCAAGTAGTTTGATCAAAAACATTTTTTGAAAGTGAAAAAATAACATTGAAACAGGGAAAAAAAAAAAAGACTGACAGAAAAAAGGTTATTTCACATAAACTAACCATTTGAAAACTGGAGGGAAAAAAAGCCTTGAAATTTAAGTGTTTATGAAATTACAAAAAAAAGTCTGAAAAGAAATGTTTAAATGTATTTTCAGATCAGAAGTTTTCATTTTTTAGATTATGGTTCTGTTTGAGTTGCTGCTGTTGCAGCCTGGTGGTTCTTCTGCTTTGAATTGAGAACATGGGACCCAGACTAAAAGAGCTGCATAAGTTGGCCGGAAGTTATCCCTGATTTTAGACTAGGCGAGGTGGTGTTTTTTAATATGATTGAGAGCGTGCATGCAATACAATAATTCATGCATCATATGTGGATTAGAACTACTTCAATTGTGCAGGGACAACAAGAGAGAGCAGGTGTGGGGAGGAGGTTGCTTGTGAAACCTGTGCAAAGTGATGCTCTGTTCAACAAGTGTTCCAGGCAACTGGTTGTAAAAAAGCGCTGATTGGTTTAGTCAGAATAAAAAGCCAATAATTGTTGGTTTAATCGCTGACAGTCACCTAGTTACCACTCAAAGCTTTGCATCCTGTGAAAGTAATTTCTCCCTGAAATGAGTTTTTGGAACTTCGGATGTCTGAGATAGTAATAAATTAACCCTTTTTCATTTATTGGGAAGTAATTATAAACACAGTCAGATAAACGCAAACAAAACAAACATTTTGCCAAAAAAAATAAAATAACACTTTCAGAGTCTGCAGTGCGTCATACATGGCTATGCCAAGAGAGGGCGAGAGAGTTTAATCCTTATTTTTTTTTAAGTTGAATTATTTTCAATTTCAATCTACTCTCTTTGTTTTAAATCTTTTTACTTTTAAATCCTTTCTCATGTTTTTATTTTATTTATTTTCAAAATAAGTTGTTTTTAACAGAATAATGACCCCTACTTAGCTCCATAGTTTTCTGCCACACATAACACATTTACTTTTCATTTATCTGTCACATTAAGTGAAGAAAATACATTCAAGTTTGTGGCAATTTTATAAAATGTTAAAAAAAAAGTAAAAGCTGGTGAGTACTTGATCAGCTAGTTGTGGACTCTAACCCACAACCTCAGCAAAGAAGATTTTGTCTCGACCTGCTTGTGCGGCTGCTTACAACACAGCATTATATTTCATACTTCAAAATAGACATTAGAAGACTTCTTTCTTAGCTAAGGTTTGCTGGTCATCCAGGGATTGGTCTTCATGTGACAATGCATCATTGTTCATTACATGTGTGATGCATATTTCACAATTCAAATGTGGGTTAAATGTCACATTAGCACTGTCAACCAAACATTGACAATGAATTAAAAAAGCATTAAAAAAAACATTCGGGAAAAATATGAAGCTGATTTTAAAAAATGCATGTAATTTATTTGTTTGTTTCATTAACATCCATGCTAAATAATAATAATAATGTCATGCTAACAGTAACAGATATATAAAATAGTCGTCAGCTGTAGATGACAAATGTAGTCATCAGTTTCTTTTCCAAATCAAACCTTTTCTATTTGAAACAGAAATGCTGCCGAAAACAATGGCTGCATGAAATTAATCTAATGCTTATATAATGCAGTGGTTTTAAAAGAAAAGTCCGGTCATATTTAGAATTCAAACTTCTGAAAGTACGTTAAATATGAAATTATTACATACTGTTGAATAAATGATCAGTGTTTTTAATAAAGAGTAATTTTCATCTGAATGTGCTTTTCCATGTTTGTCAAAGAACACTACTGCCACCTACTGGTTTGTGACGTCACGGTGCGGTATCGGCTGTTGATCAAGTCCCAGTGCTGTATCTGGTGTTTGTCACAACGCACTATTATCCAAGTCATCTTGAAAAC
>NW_015151184.1:377293-380279 GCF_000732505.1 Cyprinodon variegatus
CTAGGCTTACCGCACCGTGACGCTGGAAGATGGCAGGGGGGAGGTGATGTATTACGTCAGCTAGTTGTTACATTATTACTATATTTGGGCAAAAATATCCGCTCCCAGACTCAGTGATCGCAAAGAAAATTATTATTATTTTTTAATTAATTTTAGGTATAGATAATGATGCATTTAATATTTCTTGCTGAACAGACTTTTCATTAAATGCAGCAGACATTGTTAAGTTTTACATTATTCTTTAGGACCACAGTACTATTATAATATATTTATAGACATCACTTATCTCTTAGTAAACACTTGATCAAGCTCTACAGTTGGGGAGGACATTAAAACTATTAACATTTTTCCACTGGTGGATGTCAGGTTTTATGTTGACCTAAAAAAGATGAAACAGGAACAAAAACAAAGAAACAGAGTACGTAGTATAAAAATCGTAATCATTAAAACTTAAAAGAGCTGCCAAATAGTTAGTTTTAAGTTAGGGACCATAAGCTCAATAGAATAAAATAGAATACAACAGAAGAGTATAGAAAGTCCTGATTGTGTAAATAAAGGTGTTTTAGAGGTAACGCCAAATTACAGATGAAAAAATATAGGTGAAAGCAAGGCTGAGAAATGTAGAGGTATCCTACTGCAGGAGCTGTGCACTGCAAGTTTGATAATTGTCATTTTTGAATATTTTTTGTTAGGGTATTTCATTTTAAGACAATTCAAAGTTTTTATTTCCACTCTAAATTAAAATATTTTTTCTATAATATATAACTCCTGACTGCTGCTTGTAGAAATGATTGGTTATTGTTCTTTTTTTTACTTGACATTGTTGTCAATAAAGATCTGTCAACCACAAAAAAAAAAGTCCACAGTACAAAATCTTCTGAGGTAACCAAAGGTCTGCTGATTTAATACTTAACCCTAATTCAATACCTTCAGTGGCTAACCCTAATCCTAACATTGGTCCTGAAAAAAACCTAAAATTATGGTCAGTGGATTTAATGTGATGTCATTAAATTCTTATTATGACTGACTTTGATTTCAGGACAAACTTCTGGTTTGTACTTTGCTGCTGTAGACCCTAGAAAGTTTACGCTGAGTTGGAGGATCCAGCGCAGGTACCTGATCTGCTTGAGCCCTGCGCCTGCTGGTGGCGTTACACTATATGATTACTTGAATCCTGCCACAGTGACGTAAAATATTATGGATGGTCCATACAACTATTAAAACAATGCATCTGTGTGCTGAGTCTGAAGCACCTCCAGTGTTAGTGTGTCTATAATTGATACATTTTACTCTAAGGGTATCAAAACTGAAAATATTTGTTTTTGCTGAAATAGTAACTGAAAGAATAAGGTATATTGGTCAGACCTTAGTCTAAAGTGCAAACCAATAAAATCTTTGTTAATATGCTCCATTTGTTTTCCCTTATCCTTAGATCTTTATAACTACTACTAGTTATATTGGCTCAGTCTGTCTTACAACCAGTACCTGCCTTCAAGATTGAGAATGAATGTTTTATACTTACAGCTACTTTAACTCAACAAAGTAGCCAAAATGTTAAAATGAATGTAGATCACGATGATAAATAGAGATGACGGAGAAGATTGCATTCTGGTTCAATACAGTTTGTCCCAGTTGCGTTGTTATATTTTAACATCATCGGAAGAGGCAGACCTGAGCACCCAAGCAGATCTGGTACTCACAGCGGATAACGTCAAATCGAGAGCCTAAAGTGCTGGCTTGTCGCAGATATTTTTGATTTATGGCCAATTTTGAAACATGGTCTGCACTATGTTATTCCACACCACAACACAGGAGGGACAATCACGAACTAGCTGTGAATCTAGATACAGCCGAGATGGTGAGGAAGTTGAAAAACGCAAGGGGCAAGTTTGTGCGACAACGGATGGACATGAGAGCGAAAAGGAGCGGGGATCCAGGTGGAAAAAGGGTCCCAGCGTTCTCGCGCACCTCGCTCTTCTAGCTGGCCCATCTTCACGAGTAGCTTTCCACAATGGTGGTCATACAAACAAAGCCAGCCGGTAAGGTACCAAACAGGAAATGTGCATAGTGTAGAGCGGATGTAGATTTGACCAATCAGAGGTCTCCTGTCTGCGGCACTGTCTGCAGACACCTACAATTTTGGAGAGGTGCACCAGAGTGTCTGCGGAAGGGGCGGGTGCACATTTGCGTTCACTGTGACACACACGCAGAGGACCTGGTTTCTGAGTATAAACCAGCCTTCAGGCTACGTTACTGCAGGCCTTAAAGCCCAATTCCGATTTTTTTGTAAAATCCCATTTTTTTGTGTTGTCGTTCACATTTCCAGATATATGCAACGCAAGTGTCCCGCATGTAGAGGATGCAATGACGTCACAAGCTGGCATGCTCTGTGTTGACAGAAGTACACAAGGATTGTAGTGCTGGGGCGATCTTTCCCAACCTTAAAAACACAATCTTTTCAGTATTGTCAAACATAAATACTGCTCTCCGCATCATCGTCCGACGTTGTTGTTGCTTTTCTTGCCGCTTCTGCAAAGCAGGACTCAGAATATAGACCTTTGTTGGGTATTAATGGCATTCAGGTTGGATAAATGTGACCTGCCTAATCAGACACAGGTCGCATTTAAAAAAAATCTGATTTGTATCGGATTCAGGACCACATACCAAGTGACCTGGGTCGCATTAGAACAATTCTGCATATGGACAAAAAAATCCGATTTGGGTCACTTCAGGCTGCTGTGTGCCTTAGTGAAACTAATTAGTCCAAAATCTGTGAGAGAAGAGCTTAAAGAATAGAAAACGCCTTCAAAGGGCCACATCTTCTTCAACACCCCAAACTTGCCCATCTGGACTTTTACTGGATAAGATCAGATGTGGAACCAACTACCAGTTTTAGTCCATGAAGCAGCCACCGTCTACTGTCTACTTTTAAGGGTAGGATTAAAACTTTCCTTTTTGATAAAGCTTATAGTTAGAGTGGCTCAGG
>NW_015151184.1:380435-384715 GCF_000732505.1 Cyprinodon variegatus
ATTCTCCCACTCTCCAGAATCTGTTAGTTCAATCTCTAACGTTCTGCTCTCTCTGCTTTTTCTCATAGTAGCTTCACGTCTTCTGCTCCTGTTTGGCTGTGATTCCAGCCTGGAGAGAAATACCAGCTGTGCTGCTGCCATCAACACCTTTGTTTATAGATGTTGGAGATTGGCCTGTTTTTCAGTGTAGTCCTGTTTCTCTGACTGTGACTGGCTGGATGTGCGCAGAATCTTACTCAGCCTCGGCAGATGGCCGCTCACACTGAGCCTGGTTCTGGTGGAAGTTTCTTCCTGTTAAAAGATAATTTTTCCTCTCCACTGTCGCTACAAGTATGCTTAATGTGAGGGATTGCATTCGAGTCAATGAGTAGATGGAATCAACTGGTTTTCCTCAGATAGAAAACTTTGAACCAAACTGACTGTATGACCTGGTGAACTGCCTTGAGATGACGTGTTGTGAATTGGCGCTATAGAAATAAACTGAATTGAATTCATCAGACATACAGTAGGACTCTGAGACATCAGCTTGCCTAAGCTTGTATGTAGGTTTTATTGATCTAACCAAGTGAAAAAAAAATTTTTTTTCAATTGGCAGGGTGGAGATTGACTAAGAAAAAATCTTTTCTATACCGCGACCATCTTTTGCAAAGTCATCCTTTTTACATTTTTCTTTGTAACTACAGGCCTACTGGAAACTCTGGTTAAAAAACTTTTTGAAAACATGAGGAAACTCTCTCCAGTTTACTTTTTAATTGTTTTGCTCCTGTTTCATCTTTTTGGAAAGTATTCCAAAGCTTGATTTAAAAACTGCAGAGAATTGTGACACTTTTGATTTTAGGTATACATTATGTATCAGATTAACAGAGAAAACTAAAGAAAAACAGAAAAAAAAGCTAAATAAACAGATATGAAGGTCAATGATCCCCACAACAAATAAAGGATCATGGTCACAGAGGTTTCATAGAATACAGAATACATTAAAGCTTCTGAACTGTTTCAGAGTACAACATGTAATCATGATGAGCTGGCTGCCCTCAACTAAGTTAAATAAAGGTTTGGTGACCTTTAATGTAGTCGGTTATGTTTTCACACTTGAATAACAATCACATTTGTGGTTTTGGTAGCACCATGCTGTATCACTCGATCTGCACTCGTTTGGTTTTTGCACATTCCGCCAACAGTGGGGATAATTCTCCATGCAGACTGTTAGATCTGAATGCTGGAAGCCCTACGCAGACAGAGAGCGGACTCTGAGGGAATGTCCTCCTTACTGATCTCGTTCCCTTCCAGTCGCAGCGTTTGCAGGTTGGAGAAATTCGTCACATCCACGATGGAGCAGAAACTTCCCAGACTGAACTCTGCAACCATAGGAGAGAGGGTGGGAGGTAAGGTTACACAAACGAGCCGAAAGTGTGAACCCACTAGATTAACAACAACAGTACCCAGACATGAACAATAACTTCTAAAGGTAACAAAAAATAAATAAATAAATCAGCAATTACAGTTAAAAATAACAATTTTAGGTTATTTGTGAACAATTGCTTAAAGTGTATGGAGTTAGTTTGTTCGATTATTGTTGCAAGTGAAGAACACAGTGTTTTCGTAAGCTGAAATTTTAAATAAATGCAACCCTAGAAAGGAAAATTTGAAAATATAATTAATCAAATAAAGGGTTTAAAGCTAACTTTACTATTTTCTTAGTTTTTTTTTTATTTATTTGAAAATTTTTATTTTTTTTTTTGCAATTTTTAAACAGGTTTTCTATTTCTATTTTTCTTTTTTTTCCCTCTTAGATTGTGTTTTCCCAAGTTTATAGTTTTCAAATTGCAGTTTACAGAAAATAATCTCTTTTCATTCGGCGTAGGTTTTCCTATGGAGTTAGAAGGACAGATGCATTTCTATTGGTTTGCACAGTGTTGGATTTAAAGTCCTGTTCTCATCTTAGTTCATTAAACTTCATGTAGACATATTAGCATAGTGAGATTTTTAATAATTGTATATATAATTATGTGAGGAAATGAATGGAATATGATCTCATGTGTTTTGTATCAGTCCCAGGCCCATGCAGCTGGGGTTTTATGGCTGATTGTTTTACAGCACTGCAAACGCCTCTGATTTAGGTTATGTTTACAAGATTTATCCTGACTCTGTATGGAGCTGTGACTGAGGGAAACGGAGAGGATTTCGATAATATAAAGGAGAAGCTCCAAGCTTTTTAAATTGTGAATTTGGATACTGTGAGTCAGATCACATTGTTGGGCTGTTGTCACTACTTTGTTTTGAAGCATAAGATCTCTGCAAAGATCTCTGTATGAACAAAAGTGCTTGTTTTTAACTCTGCTTTGGTTGTTGTGCATGACCTCAAACAAAAACACAGAAGACATAGGATATCTCTTCAACAATAGACGTTAACAACAACATTTTAATTGGTCAATGTGTGCATGAAGAGCAAGCATTTGAAGTGAATATGATCTGTGACACGCAATTGGAAACGAATGCAAGATCTGTGAAAGTCTGAAAAACTGAAATTTGAACAAAAAAGAAAACTTGAAAAATGTATTTAGAAAAATCTAACATTAGATTATATAATATCGTTATATAATAACATTTAAAAAGATAAGATCTTATACCTGAAAAAATATTGGAAATAACAACAAAGTTACTTTTAAAACTTTTTTTTAATTATATATGTATATTTTTTAAATATATATGTACATTTAGTTAGCAGTTTGTAACATTGTTGCCTTGCATGTCTCCCTGTGCATGCTTGGGTTCCCTCCGGTTGCTCCGGCTTCCTCCCACAGTCCAAAAACATAACTGTTAGGTTAACTGGTGTCTCTAAATTGTCCTCTGGTGTGTGTGTGTGTGCATGGGTGTGGGTCTCTTTGTTGCCCTTTGACTAGCGACCTGTCCAAGGTGTACCCCGCCTTTTACCCATATGTAGACTGCCGGAGATAGACACCGGCCCCACCGTGACCCTGGAATAAGCGGGAGAAAATGGATGTGTGGAGAAATAGAAATTCACCAGAAAAAAATTCGATTTTTTTTGGTGTGCAAAATTTCATTTTTGAAACATGTACTTTGCTTGCAACTATGATGGAACAACTTTCACTCTATAGAGAAGCTCTTTACCTTTGATCTGATTGGCTTGCAGGTAAAGATGCTGCAGTCTGGTGCTAACAATGGGGATTCTCTCCAGTTTGTTGTAGCTCAGGTCCAGCTCCACCAGTCCGGTTACATTAAAGGTGTTGGATGGGATTCCCTTGTCTGTCAGTTGATTGTGGGACATCCTTATGTACTGTAGCTGAGCTAATCCCCCCAGGAAATCGTCGGGTAGAGAGTTAATGGAGTTGAACTCAAGGTAAAACTGGTGCAAATGTTCAGGAAGAGCATCTGGGACCTGGAGCAGGTAAAAATAAAAATAATCTTGCATGGTTTCAAAAATAAACAAGATAATTCAAAGAAAGCAGGATATAAGATAATTTCACTGAAAATAAAAAGTTAAAAAGCAATTTAAGAAAGAACAATTTAATGTCAGACTTTAATAGCAAGCTGCGCTAAATCAATATATACACCGCCAAAGTCTAATAACAGCTGCATAAAAAAAAGGAAAGTGTTCAAATAGCTCTTGTAGTGGCGATTGTTTGTCAAACCAAACATCAAGTAAAAACCCACCTGTGGATCAAGTAAAAAAACACCCTGTGGAACAAGTAAGGACTAGTCCATGGACAAGTTTAGTCCATGGACTAAGCCCATGGACTAAAAGGAATACCTCTGATGCAGGAAAGACAAAAATGGACAAGAACTGAACAATGTCTCACTCCTGGAGATGTTGTCTTAATTGCAGACTCTACAGCTCCAAGAGGAACACGGATGATGGCCAAGGTCCTGAGTGTAAACCAGGATGCAAAAGGCTTGGTGCACTCTGTGCGATTACAAACAACCAGCATTCTCGAAAGACCCGTGACCAAACTTTTTTTGCTACTGGAAGCATCAACCTGAGGAATTAAGGACATGTTTGAGGGAATAGCTCCTTTTTCTTTATTTTTAATTGTGAAAGTATTCACAATTAGGTGCCGGAGTGTTGGAGCCATTTATACCGATACCGATACCATAATAATGTAAAATAATTGCCATCATGGCTTTGTCAAGCTGCTGCCTACCTTTGTGAAGCAGGAAAAAATCTAATACAAAGTGAATCCAGTAGAACTTTTTATTGCCTACCAGGAGTGGGTGACAATAGTTGAATAAACTTATGGCTCTCAAAATGGTATCGGTGC
>NW_015151184.1:384760-385998 GCF_000732505.1 Cyprinodon variegatus
GTTGGTACTCGCCGATACCGATACCACCATTTTAGGGCAGTATCGGGGCCCCGTCCGATACTGGTATCGGTATCGGTGCAACACTAGTTTTTACCAGTGCAAGAGAGGTGACAGAGCAAGGGAATGTTTGAACTCTGTAATGTTGCAAAAATATAGGAAATATATCAACTGAACATCTACAAGTTTGGATTTCAACTTCTTTTGCCTGCGTCAAGAAAACGTGACCCCAGTGCCTAAGTAGTGGCTTATTGGAACTTTATTGGATGTTCGGTTTGACAAACGATCACCACTACAGCTTGCTATGACCTATAAATACAGGTTGCAGTGCACACAATGGAAGATGCCATATTGTGTTGCCATCTTTGATTATGGGAGCCAAATCGGTTGTTAGCTTGAGGCTATTTGCATTATTATATTTTCCTATGAATCTGTGTTGTCGGTAGCATCAACAGTATACAACATGCAAAGACAAGCATGGATCATTCTACTTGCTGTTTTCAATTCAATTCAATATAGTTTATTTATATAGCGCCAATTCACAACACATGTCATCTCAAGGCACTTTACAGAGACAATTCAACCAGGTCATACAGTCAAATTGATTCAAAGTTTTCTATCTAAGGAAAACCAGTTGATTGCTTCTACTCATTGACTTAAATGCAATCCCTCACACTAAGCATGCTTGTAGCGACAGCGGAGAGGAAAAACTCCCTTTTAACAGGAAGAAACCTCCAGCAGAACCAGGCCCAGTGTGAGCGGCCATCTGTTTTTAATTGAAAAGAAGGACCATCCATACTCATTGTCCGGTAAGATGGAAAGAAAGTAACAGAGATAGTAAAAGAAGTAATAATTGAGGGAAAATGTCAGAATTGCCGTGGTTTTAACCAGCTGGAGACAATTTGTCAGGGAGCAAGGCCTCAAAAATTGAAGCAGAGATTCATTTTTCCATTGTGTTAGAAACAAGGCAGCATGATTCAGCAACGACTCTGTCCTCCCGGCAGAGAGGCCTAGTTAATTGGCTTAAACTGGATGAGCTCCCTGTAGCAACAGTTATCAGTTGCTGTTGTTCTTCTTAGAAGTGTTGGGATCCAAAGGTTTGCCCTCCAGAGGGCTGTTTGGATCCCTTCCTGTGGGCTCCTTTTCCTGTTGGGATCCAGAGGTTGCCCACCAGAGGGCGCTGTGGATCCTCCTGGGAGCTGGTTCTCAGCACTCAGCTGATTCCAATCAGCTCTACTGAT
>NW_015151184.1:387168-388551 GCF_000732505.1 Cyprinodon variegatus
AACCCGTGAGTTTTCAGTTTAGTTTTTGATCCCTGAGTTTAACCTGTTTTCTGTCCTCTCTGCCTTCCAGGGCAGATTACCAGTGTTCATAAATAAATATTGGACTTACCCTGCCTCTGAGTCTGTGAGTTCTGCATCCTTGGGCTAGCAAACCAACCACGCATCCTGACAAGAAGTCATACAAGCAAGTAACCATATGCCACATACCTTCCTACATATTTTGCATTTGTTTCATAATTTAGTTTTAAGAATTTGTCAAGGGTGATGAGGGATAATGCCTTCTCTCTAGTCAGAAAGGATAGACAAAAGTTATACTATGTTCTCATCGTGATAAAATTACTATAGACACAAGTATTATAACACTGAGAATGGTCCTAACTACCTATGAGGACACTGAGGTAATCTCTTATTTTTTTATTTTTTGCTTAAATTGTGATTTATAAACTGAAAATAAATAACATTAAAACTGACTGTAGGATGATGATCTTGGTCTCCTACATAACTGTGAGGTGTCAGTTTCAGGCAAGAGTAGCGTGACTGTTTAATAAAACAGTATGTCGAAGGTTTCGACGTATATACTGCGGGTCATTGATAACACACGCTGTTGCTATGGTAACAGCTGCACACAAGCTATGAGTAGATAGTCTGTCAGTCGAGGAGCAGATCAAGCTTCAAATGTAGGTGGAGAGCAGTTTAAGCTGTAGCTGATTGTAAGAAAAAAGTAGCATTTTCATGAGGAAATATTTTGACTTCAGCCCAGGGTACTATTCAGACAGCTAGGGAACATTAAACCAAAGTTTAATTGACTCCATCAGTACAGTCATCAATCAATTTCCAGTAGTCGAATCAACATTCAATATGCAACTGATATGTTAGTGACATTTTCTACTGAAAATGGAATGTTTATTAAGCATTGGTTTCTCACAGTTGGATGTTGAACCTGTTTTTTATTTCTGCAGATGCTGGAGCCCAGCGCAGCAAGACGTCACTGAACAAATTATACGTGACAGGAAGTAGTGCCAAGAAACACAATTAAACGACTCCTATATATGGATTTATGTATGTAGTTGCTTAAATCACCATAATTTATCTTGTTTATTTAATATTTATACTTCTTTAGCTAGTTTTACTACTTTGACATTGGGCTGCTCTGAAAACCAGGGCAACTTATTCTGTTTCATGTCATGTTAATGCCTGAAATGACAAATAAAACTCCTTAAACATGATGTTAAAATGGGATATTGTTTTCATTTCTATCATTTTAGTTTTAGCCTGTGTTGATATTCTTCATTAAAGGTACACTATGCAACCGGTGTTGATTTTCCAGTGAGGCTCCCTCCAGAGGGCGAAAGTAAAAGTGCACTGTCGTAAATATGCTCAGCT
>NW_015151184.1:391221-393362 GCF_000732505.1 Cyprinodon variegatus
GAGATTGTCTTGACCATGTCTACATGCCTAAATGCACTGAGTTGCCGCCATGTGATTGGCTGCTTAGAAATTAAGTGTTAACAAGTTGGACAGGTGTACCTAATAAAGTGGCCGGTGAGTGTATACATACATAAAATATTGTGTTCAGTCCAAATACCTTGATTAGTTTGTTGTTACTCATGTCAAGCTGAGTGAGGGATTTCAAAGACTTCAGTGATGTGCCCAGATCCGTCACAGCATTGTCATGAAGGTGTAGGATAGTGAGATTATCCATTCCTTCTAAATCTGTTGGCAATACCTAGACAAGAATGAAAACAAAATGAAAGTCACTTACTTTTTTTTGATACACATTCAGAGAAAACTAAAGAAAAACAAATAATAAATGTTTAGGAATATGAGCAGGGTGAAACATTACTTTTTCAATCCTGTTATGGTTTATCTTCAGGTCCCGCAAGGAGCGAGGAAGGTTTGGTGGAATACTGGTCAAGTTATTGTGGTGTAGAAATAAACGCTCCAACCCTTCCAGCTTTGAAAATGCCTATAAATAAACAGCAGTTTTGAAAAAACAAAACACAGTTGTACATAATACTTTTAATGGGTAATTTTAATGCATTTAAAGGGATTTTTGGTTAAAATGGGAACTCTTCCAAATGTGCAAAAGCATAAGTAATACTGACACATGCAGTAGTGACCCTGAAGAACTCAACAACACAAAGTGGAAAGGAAACCAATAAAACTAGAAAACACAGAAAAATATGAATCAAAGTAAAACTCAAAAAGAAAACTTAAACAGAACCAAAAAGGGCAGAATCATGACAAATGTTAGCAAAGCATCTTTCAGCGACAATCTCTGTCATCAACTAACAATGTTGTAAACACAATACCAGAAATAAAAAATCCAAATAGTAGCTGCATAAAGATTAACGTATGGAGTTAGAAGGGGATAAAAATGTTTGTAAACTTATAAATCTGAGTTGAAACTGAAAAAATAAAATTCCACCACAGAATACATCAGTAGGATCATATTTACCTTTTTTTTTTACCATCTTTTAAAGGTTTTAATCTCCGCTGCATTATTATTTATAAGTTTACAAACACTTTGATACCGTTCTGACTCCATAACATGGCTGTAGCTACTCCTGTCAGGACACATTCACAACTACATTAAACTAATTTATGTAATACAGTGAACCCTCGCTATAACGCGGTTCACTTTTCACGGTCTCTCTGCTTCACGGATTTGCATCATGCATTGTTAAACTTTATTGTCAAACATATTAATGGTGGCATGTCGGTTTATAAGGATCTTTTGGCCCAGAAGAAAAAAGAGCGACAACAACTACCGATAACTCTTCTCTCCAAAAAGCACACCTGCACCGCAGACTTTAGAAGAAAAAAACGCCACAGAGCAAAGTAAGAATGCCACGGCTCCGTCAGAACAGCAGTGAAATACTGTAGTGTACACGTCAGTCACTATTTTTCCTACTGTAGCCTACTTTGTATTTTTTTTCATAATCATTTTTCATTTTCTCCCCTTCCAATCCGTCACGGCGGGGCGGTGCTGATCCCCGCAATATTAACCCTTCATTTCATATTGCTGATTAAAATTATTACTTATTTATTTATAACTATATTATTTTACAGTACAGTACAGTAGTTATTTGTAAAAAAAAAAAAAACAGACAACAACAACGTTTATACCGTAGTTTTATTTGTTAAACAAATGCTTGGGCCTGTAAAAGGTTCCTTGATTTCAATGTTGTATGGAGTATTTCATTGTAAAATAACTGTAAAAAAATAAAGGTTTCTATTTCACGGATTTTACCTACAAAACCAGATTCTCTCTCTTGCCCATAAAGCTGGGGCCTGATTTGGCTGGTTCTCCACCACAGTGGAGATGCGGGCCCAAGGGGACCCAAATCTCCAGAATCTCCAAGGATGAGTCATTGTTGTAACCTTTCCGAACCAAACTACTGCAAGAAAGCCCTTTTGCAACACATTTCTCTTGAGTTTCAGAAATTATAGAGCCAGACTGGAGAGAAGGCCTACCCTGTCTTGAACAACGACTGAGACAAAGAGGACCCCTGCTGTGTGAGACTGAGACAAAGGAACCCCTGCTGTGCCCTGACTGCTGAGCTACA
>NW_015151184.1:394864-399338 GCF_000732505.1 Cyprinodon variegatus
GTGTAAAAAAAAAAAATACGGTTAGAGCTTAAAGATGGAAACGCGAAAACGGCGTTTCAAAATCTTCCCACTCTGAAGGCTTAATAAAAAAAAGATAGTTTACAGACCCCCGAAATGCCGTTTTCGTATGGATGAGAGGCTGGTTTGGTGAAAAATTTGTGCGTTTAGGCCAGGGTTTGACTTCGTGTGGACGGGGCCTAAGATATATAGATTTTAAAAGTATATTCAATGTCAGTTTTGCTTAATAGTATGCGTCAACATGTAATATGAATTATTAAAACAACACTTCTACCAATTGACTCTCATTCAACAGTGCATTTCCACCGATAGACTGTATCATTTCTCTTCTTGGGCGTTCATTCAAAGCGCCCCTGAAGTGTACCGAAATAACCAATTGTATAATGATGCTAGAGAATATGAATAAATATTTGGCCAATCAGCATTGCTAAAATATATGGCTTTGGGGCTCCTGGAATTTTGGCCCTTGGTACAATGATATAGGTGATGTAGCTAGTAGTCAGTCAGTCTGTGAGGTAGAGATTATGGTGACAACTACAGCTGAACTTGAAGAGCAGCTTTCACACAATTCATAGTGATGGTGGAAAAAATCCATGTACAGGAGTTGGGCCCTGACAAGCCCAAAATAAATTGAATGCACAGAACCGACGAAAAACCTAAATCCTTCAATCAGACTTTTAGCAGGAGCTGGTTCAAGCATAAATCATGGCTGACAGCCTGTGGGACAGCTAATGTACTTTTATGTTTCCCCTGCTTTCTTTTCAAAAGTGACCGGAGTTATTTGACGTGGACACAGACTGGACATACCTAAAACACCTCTCTGACAGGTAGGGCTGATTTAAAGCACTTTTTAGAAAAGGCAAAGAAGAATGAACAATCTGGGATTCACATGGAAAATAATAGAATATAGTGTCCTTTTTCTAGATGTTTGTTCATTTGCAAACAAATTTAACCCCTAAATTATACTTTACATTATATTTTTTAGCTCTGTGACGACATATTGGACCATGCAAAACACAGATTCCCTTTCTCAAAACCTCAGAAGGGCAAGATTTATGTAGAAAAAGTAAACCTGGACATGAAATTATGTTTTGCTTTTAGTGTTTTTATAATGTTTTTTGTTGCTGGCATTCATATAAGTATGCTTGTGTGATAACTTAGTTATCACATGATTAGTTTTTGGTATACCAGCCGCCACTGTGAAGCATCCTTTATTTGGCAGTTAAAAAAGAGATGCGATTTCTACGGCATTTTCTTAAAAGTCCGATACACATGTTTGTAACACAAACATCAACACTAAATCTAAATAAAATATAAAAAAAAAAAAAACGCGAAAGCTATTAAAGCCAACTAAATTGTAGTAGCAGTTTCAAAGCTGGACCTCCTCAGCTTCACATCAGCTGCTGCTGTTGCCTAGAGACAGATTCACCACACCTACATTGCTCTTTGCCACCAAGTTATACCTGATTCTCCAGCGCTTCTTTAGAAGGAAAAGCTTTCAAAATGTGGAAATAAGTATGAAGAATCAATTCCCTCGCGTAGTGGCGTCTGTGCATAGCTGGGATTCACATGGCTCAGAACAGAAATACTACAGATAATAATGAACGCAGAATGCCACGCATCAGTCCTTCATACCCTGACCGTCTATTGAGACTGGAATACTGTGATTATTGTGTTTCTATTGACTGTTTATCTGGAGATTAGTCTTATTTATTTAATAATCTGCATATAAACCAATATAAATGGCCGTCTTAAGAGTAAATCATACTAGGAGAAAGAAAATAATACAATCAAACAAATATTGGTAAAATAAGGTTGTTGTTTTTTACATTTCCTAGTTTTAAAAAGTGTTTTCTGTTTGTACTAATTTTATTTTTTTAATGGTTAATATATAGAGATCAAAGAATGAGCAGTTTTCAATTAAGTTTAATGTCATGGAGTAGGCAAACTATCTAGCTGCTTGTTTTGTAGCTCTCATAGAGCATTTTTGCTGGACATAATTCATTGCACACAATATTTAATATATATTTAAATGGTTCTTAATAACATACCTTACACAAACTCACCCCCCTTTAGTTGCTAGAGCTATATGGTAGATTATACAGTAGAAATATATCATTAACTGTGCAATGCTAAGTCATGTGCTCCGTTATCATTTACATCTTGTTTGCTTCATTTTAACAGTTTTCTTTATTGATAATATCTTTACTAAAAGCTGCTGTATAAAATACAACATACCACCTGGAATCCTACCTAGCCCCAACCCAGTGACAGCCAGTGGAGATTTAGGCCCGTGGGTGTCTCTTATTTTTATTAATGAAAGGTGAAAGGAGGTTTTATTACGCTTTTACACATTTGGAAGAAGTAATGACCGAGATGCTGCCAGCAGAGACCACTTTAGAAATTAACCTTCTTCATAGACGTGAAAGTAAGTCCCTCTTTAAACAACAAGCAACATCTTTAGTAATTTTGCTTCAAAATAATGAACAACTCAACACAGTTAAAAAAAAAAAAAAAAGACAAATCAAACAGAGTTGTGCAAGAGGAATCTTACCCCCTAACATCAGGGCACATTTTGTTCTAATGCAATTACTCCAACATATTATTCTGGGATTGTGATGGACTGTGACTAATAAAAAGTAAAAAATCTGAAAAGGGTGACAAGCATTTGCACTCAGCTCCCAGATGAAGGCTTTTTAAAGCAATCTTTTTCTTTTCCAAGGGTTTGAAACCACTGTACGGTATTGTAGGATGCTCAGTGGCGCAGTGAGAAGCACTGCTGCCTTGCAGCAAGAAGGTTCCAGGTTCGATTTACCCGCCCGGAGTCTTACTGCATGGAGCATGTTCTCTCTGAGCATGCATAGGTTCTCTCCTGGTACTCTGTCTTCCTCCCACAGTCTAAAAACATGACTGGTAGGTTAACTGGCTTCTCTAAATTCTCTGAATGTGTGCCTGAATGGTTGTTTGTCCTATGTATGGCCCTGCGATGGACTGGCAACCTGTCCAGGGTGGACCCAGCCGTAGACTTCTGGAGATAGGCACCAGCACCCCTTATGACCCCAGCTGGGATAAAGCATTATGGAATATGGATGGATGTACAGTATGTTTTCATTTGCTTGGTTAATCTAGAGACTGAAGTTTTTGGATATTTATTGCAAAACATGTCAATCGTAATTGCATCACAGGGAAAGCATCACAGTATAATCCTCAATGGGAAATAGAAGTGGACTTTGACTTAAGAATATAGAATAACTTAACTTCTCTAAAACAAACCAAAAATCAAACACAAAATGACACCCTGACAAACATCTGCCCTCCATCTGTTGGCCTTCTGCTTTTAAGCTCACACACATCTGGAGTTGGCTCTGTGATCACACGGACGCTACCTTCATGCCGATGGCCTCGGATGTCAGCTGATTGTGATGCAGCAGGAGCCACACCAAATTAGTCGCGTTGACTAGAGCCAAGTCAGGCACAGCGGAGATGGCGTTGTTTTGGAGGTACAGGTACTTGATGCGGGAGGGAATGGATGGAATAGCTGTCAGGCCCCGCCCATCACAGTACATGGCTACGGGGAATGTAGGGGGGCAGTCACACTCTTCTGGACACTCCCCTCCTGGTGTGTCTGCCTGCAGGGAGCCAAAGTATTGTGCATGGCCTTGGCGGTGAAACAGCCAGCCCAGAGGGTCCCATCCATGGGAGGCACAGAGTGGAAGCAGGGCAGACAGGAGGATTACCGTCTCCAGACGCATTTTCACAAAGCACAACAAATCTTCACTGTTGCCTGACAAACAAAAGAGAGACAAATGAATTCAGAGTAAGTCTCCTATACTGAAATACTTGGCGGATTCAATTTAAAGTCATTTCATCCAAGAAGCCGTAAAAAGGCTGACATTTCCTATTAAAACACTATGATGGAGTATTAGGGCCAAGCTAGAGATTTTGTTTTCTTCTATTTCGAGAATAAAGTCGTAACATTATGAGAACAAAGTTGTAATATTACAAAAAAAAATTTGTAACATTGCAAGAATAAAGTTCTAATATATTATGGAGAATAAAGTCGTAACATTACGTGAATAAAGTCGTGATATTACGAGAATAAAGTTGCAACATTGCAAGAATAAATTTATAATATATTATGGAGAATAAAGTCGTAACATTACGTGAATAAAGTCGTGATATTACGAGAATAAAGTTGTAACATTGCAAGAATAAATTTATAATATATTATGGAGAATAAAGTCGTAACATTACGTGAATAAAGTCGCGATATTACGAGAATAAAGTTGTAACATTGCAAGAATAAATTTATAATATATTATGGAGAATAAAGTCGTAACATTACGTGAATAAAGTCGTGATATTACGAGAATAAAGTTGTAACATTGCAAGAATAAATTTATAATATATTATGGAGAATAAAGTCGTAACATTACGTGAATAAAGTCGTGATATT
>NW_015151184.1:401573-403363 GCF_000732505.1 Cyprinodon variegatus
TAGATGATGATAAATGACATAGTTATGTATAATATATTACATTTCTGACTGTATATCCCTGTAATTATTACACACTGTAGCTTTAAGCCTTATATTGATTATTATATTAATGTAAACAAATAAATCAAAAATTCATGGTAAATGTGTTTTTTCATGATATATTTCTATCACTCAAAAATCACATCATAATGATTTAAAAACCATTTTACGACCCCCACTTTGTACCTCCTGTCCTCCTGAGGGCTCCCGACCCCCAGTCTGGGAACACCTGTTCTACATTTTCAGTGTGTTTGTTGTTTTTTCCTAAAAAAAAAACTAATGTGCACAATCAGACACATGAACAGAAAATGCATAACAAGTAATGACTGATATGAGCGTAATGTGAGCTAAATTGCAAATAAATACTAAAATGATCATAAATGACACAATAATAACTCAGCAAATTGATATTCTTCCATTATTATTTCACTTTGCAGAATGTTTAATAAAGGCCTTTAGTTAAAATGAGACCATTTTCCTACAATAATTAAATGGTTTAAGCTTAACGGAGTTAAATATCTTTTAATCATGATGATGGGGCGTAATTTTATTTTTCCCCATACTGTTTTGGCATCTTTTCAAATAAAATCATATTTTAAAATGTCCTTGCATAAGTTTACAGCTAAACCAAAAAGACAATATCATTGGAAGCAGACTAATAAATCTGACATTAAAGGAGATAAAAGTGTTGAAGTGATTTACCACGGCTTGGAGTTCTCAGTCACTTAAACCGTAAATCATTACTTTTTTCTTATTATTACTTAGACTACACTCTTTCAAGGACCTTTTTTCTCCCAAAAGGCTTTTTTTATGTCTCTTCTCCTGCAGGGGTTCAAATGATCAATCACAGCTGTTTACTCTGTTTTTGGACATGTGTGTCCACAGACAGGCACATTCTTCAAAGTCTCAGTCTGCAGGGAGGCGAATGTGGAAAAATATGTAGGTTCCAGGATTTTTCAACCGGTTCAGTCCGATTTCTGGAGATGTTAGAATATAAATTATTTATTTTTTTTATTTTACACACACTCTTATGAAGAGGAAGTCAAATTAAATCCAATCTTTTAAGCGTTGTTTGTTTATTCATTCATGTTATCAATCTGCAAATAGCTAGTTTAGCCATTTTGATATAGATAGTGTCACATTAAAAGTGTATCTACTATTATTTAGAGCCTCTTGATGTGTTTTTTGTGCTTTTATTTAATTGATTTTCAAAAGGTAACTTGACTTACTTAGTAAAGTCAACTATTTGAGCACATCAAACTTCAACACATAAAAACAACAAAAGTATTTTTTTTGCCAAATTAGAAAGGTAAATCACCTAAAGACGCCTTTCTTTCTCTAATATATAAAGAAAATGATATTGCAAAAATAATATGTATTTTTTATACAGGCAGAACAAATAGATGCAGTCACTGTGCATTTTCATAAGGAACATGCAAAAAAGAAATGTTTAAAACCTTAAATAAACATAAAGCAGATGAAGAACACAGTTGTCACAAAAAAAAAGGCTCTTGCACTGATGGCTGATGCACTGTCCTGTATCAACCTGTGCTAAAAAAAAAAAAAAAAAACTTGAACACATTGTGCTCTTGTTGAAAGCTTAGTCCCAAAGTGCTTCAAATAATATGTAGTCCTGTCTTCTGCTATTCATGGATCAAAAATATGTGTCTTAACAGAAATGTTTGATGTGAAAAACTAGAAAAAGTGAAAAATAAAGGTTTGCAAGAAGCCTGAAGAACCTGCCAATCAAA
>NW_015151184.1:404839-415736 GCF_000732505.1 Cyprinodon variegatus
GATATCAAAAAAGTACTCCAGAGTGTTGTTCAGCATGGGGGTGAGTAGAAAATGAAGGCTAATCATGTTTTGGGTGTACTATTCCTTTAAGTTGAAGTATAGATACTGCAGTTTAAAAACACTTTGGTAAAAGTTGAAGTATCAACTTGACCTCTTTACTCAAGTAAAAGTGAAAAAGTATGCGCTCCAAAAACACTTAAAGTATAAAAGTATAAAGTAACCTTTAAAAAAAACAGCCAGATGCCACTATATGAATTGAAAGCTCAATTTTTCACTATTTTGAAAAATTCTTTGAGATAGAGCCAAGGATGAGGGAGGTCTTGTTGGTCTCCATCTCCTGATACGCTCTGGCCTGTGTCCGACCTTTCAGACATTTCAGCATCTTTTTCTGAATCCAACATTGTAGCATGGCATAGACAATTCACGTTTTCAGTTTGAAGAACACCTGCTTGCTTCTGATGATTTCCTTTAGCTAACCAATGAGTGTTTGCGTTCTATGACTCATCCAATTCCACTAGTTTTCACTAGATGTGGATGGAGCTAATGATCTGCACTGGATGGCGCACATGACGTGAAATAATTATTTATAAACATTAAACCGAAGCCAAGATTAACAAGTAATGTTTGTTTTAGAAATGTAAGGAATAGAAAGTACAGATACTGGTGTAAAAATGTAATGAGTAGAAGTCAGAAGTTGAAAAAAAAGTAATGGAGTAAAGTATAGATACCTGAAAAGTGTACTTAAGTATTTGTACTTTGTTACTTGACACCTCTGTTGATATGATAAAAAAGGATGATCAGAACCACACATGACGTATCTTACCCAAGAAACTTTGGGAGAGCCGACTGAAAGACAAGTGACATTTTTAACAAACGAATCAAATAAAATGTAAAAGTTGTAAGGTGGAAAAAGCCAAATAAAGTGTATATCCCATAAAGTACAAAAAGAAAATTATGTTGAGTCATATCAAATAACTCAAAATATACTTTCATAAATATGACGGGATATTGAACTTTAATTTTGGTGCCTTGTGAAAAATATTCATAATTCTTAAAATGTTTAAATATCAAAATTTTTTTTTTTTTTCTGGGATTCGCTTTTGCATGCCGCCCAAAGTAGTTCAGCTTTTTTTCTTATCCTTTAGGTCACCTTCTTTCACACATTAGTTTTTTCCCCTTCATGCCTGGTTGGACATTGCAAAGAGCAAAGATAAATTTCTTCACCAAAGGCTTTCCTGTCTTCTCCACTATAAAGAGCAGATTTTCAAATGAATAACAGCTGCTTTGTAAATCTTCCCTGTGGATCTCTGAGCTCCTTGGTTGCTTATTTCCTTAACGCTCCCCTCCCTCATCCTGTTGCTGTTGCCATTGACGAAATTTAGATTTCAGAAGTTGGTGGGATGCAAGTATATTTTTTAGTATAACTAACTTCAGCGTGTTTTACCCGATTCATTGGTGCATCAGATGTTTGTAAAGTGAGCTTCTCAGGAGGGACAGCAATGACAGCAAATCACACAAGATAAGACGGAGGGTCGGCCAACCGGGAGCTTGTGGGCGGTCTAAACTCAGGGAAGCGGGCTTCAGTTTGACCTGTGGTTGTCTTCATGGTCCAAATAATTGACAAATATACCCCATAGCTCATAATATACCCTATACTATACCCTTCTCAGACAATTGACATTAATCGATGTCATTTCTCTGGCTGTATACACCGACAGGTTTATTTGGTGGAGGGTTTTGTTTCTATTTATGTTCAGGTGAATTTAATTAGTTTGGAAATTGGTGTTTGGTTTGGTTGATGTTAACTAGACTCTTTTGTGTCAAATTGTCTGAAATAAATTCCTATTAATTAAAAGAAAACAAAAAAAAGAATGTCTGTATACTGTAGCATTATAAATAAAATAATGTTTGGAGATGAGACGAGGCTTCGAGACGAGTCTCGAGTCGTGTGATTCGTTTAGGGGAAGGGCCAAAATTGATGACGTCCGAAGCCTTGCTACCTTGATACAGCGTGACCGCTTCAGGAAGTGGTTCAGAAAGCACAAGAACTTCGGCAATAAAACAGCCTCAGTATTCAGTTAAGATGTGGGAGTTTGTAGGAGAGTTGCTGTCAATTGGATAGAGTTTAGATAGATTCTAAGAATAGATTGTTCGGAAAAACAACCAATCTAGTTGGTTAAAACAATTTCTAGTTGGATTAAACAATGTAATGATCAAAATCTGAGCAAGCCGCTGGATACTATAACTTAAGTATTAAGTTGTATTGTTGTCCAGTGAGCAGTTAACAGCTGTAAGACATTGACTTTCACTCCTGAGGTTGATGGTTTGAGACACACCTTAGACTTTTGAAAGTATTTTGGTTAATGTGACTAATTTGTATTAGATTGGGTTAAAACACTGCCAAATTAAGTTGGCTGGTCGTCACAAACCATGGAAAAACTATTATGTTTGAGTAAAAATGACTAAAACCTTTCCTTTTGCTCATCATTGCCTAATTTGCACAAGCACTATCACTGTTTCCTTGAGCTTTTTTCACTAAAATGGCAGAAAAACTGTGTAAATGGCTTAAATGATTGTTCTCTTCTAAGACATTTTACACAAAATATTTTTTAGATTGTATTATACACACCGGTCATTAACAATTTCAAAGGAACTTAACTGGAAATAAGGAAAACAATTGCAAAAAAGAATCACTGATTATATTACCAACTGTAGTTCTGCACTCCACCAGTAGGTGGTGACATGTTCAGATGAAGCTTCATGAACTGTGGGGATTGTTGAAGCAATTTGGCCAAATGGTCCAATGCCTCATGAGGCTTTATCTCACCATCACTACTTATCATCCACTTCCAGAAAGACTTGGTCACTAAGCTGCTGTTTCAACCTCACGTGATTCAGTTTTAAATAAATGTTTTGAGAAATCAGTTTATTTGCCTTGAATACCTGATTCTTCTGTCCCTGACAGACGCACAACACTTTTGTAGATCTAACCCCAAATTTCAAGCTCTTTCAATGTTGTTTTGTCTACCAAATATGTTCATATGTTTTAATATATCACCAAAGTTTAAACTAAGTTGTTTTCCTTTATTTTTTTTGTAATATAGCCATGCTCACATTCGCAAAGAATCCCAGTAATTTAAAACGAGGATATGGAATATGTGTAAATGTGTCAGCTTAGGGAGGAGCAACAGATATATTCCCTTATGACATGTATACTTGTAAAATATTTCCTTATAGAATAAATTACATGAAAACATGTATTGGAAAAGATAAAAACAAGTAAAAATGTATTACTTTTTACCGAAATGAAAGATAAAAGCGTGAGAACTGAGTTCCAGATGGGGCACCGGTTTGAAAGAAGAAGGAAGAGGCCCACATCAAAAACCAGACAGACACAGTAAGAGTATGAGCCAACAGCTGTTTTCTTTTAACTCTCTACAACATGTAAAAGTGTCGCAGGGAGTTGGAGAACATTGAATCCATCCCACATCTTTTTCTTGTTGATGTCAAATGAGCCGTTGACAGTTCACATAATGCATGTGAAAGTATTTAAAGTATGGTTAAAGGGAGCACAGCAAATGAATACAATAATAAAGGAAAATGTATTTTAATTTCTTTAGTATTAGTATGTAGGTTTTAGCTTTAGTATTATTTCCTAATTTCTTTAGAACAGTATTTGTCAGGGTTCTGCCCTCCGTTTAAATTTACTTTTAGTTTCTTTGTATTTTTAGTTGCTTTCTAGCAGTGTTTGGTTCTTGAGTTACTCTCTGTTGCCCCCTTGTGTTTGTTTCCTTTTCCTTGGCTTCCTTCTAGTTCCTTCCATCCACACCTGCTCCCAACCAGCTCATTAGTCCTGTCTTTGTTCTGTCTCCCATATATACTCTCTCTGTGCAGTTCCTCAGTGCTGGTTCCTCGTCTTTTCCTGACTTCTCATGTATGTTTTCCAGTGGTGTCAAAAGTACACACATTTGTTACGTAAAGGGGAACACCGTTTTTTTGCACTGGTCCCTCGATTTTACGTTATTACATCATGTTCTACTCACCCATATTATTTTGGGTCATTTGGAGCTGTTCTGACGATTTTGTAATCAAAGTAACGTCTTCCTATGGGCAACAACTTGAAGGCACACACTAAACTTTTCATAATTTATTCTTTATGGTACGCCAGCATTTATAACATGTACTGTAGGCGAATTAATGTCTCCCAGACATCCGAGGTTATATTTTCTATATTTATATTTTTTTTAAACAAAGTGGTGCGGGTATGACGTCATCCGCGCGCCGGACTGGAGTTGTGACAGGCAGCCCAGAACAAAGGCGGCTACGCTCTACCCCTTCTATTTGTTCGGCTACCTAATCTGAATCGTTCAATTCCATTTCGAGAGAGAGATCACCTGTGGTAGTAGCACATCTTCCAGGCATGTGAGTAAAACTAGCAGCAGTTCAGTGGACAGGATGAATGAATGCTAGCCGGCGCACGCGGATGACGTCATATTCCTGTTTAAAAAAAATATAAAGTAGAACATGATGTAATAACGTAAAATCAAGGGGCCAATGTAAAAAAAAAAAACACGGTGTTCCCCTTTAAATAGTGGCCTAGTAGCTCTCACCTTTGGGGTAGATTTGTCGCCTGCATATCCAAGCTGCAAATCCCTAAATCATTTGTTTGGGGGGAAAAAAATACTCAAAATCAGTTTATTATCATTCTGATTGAATTGGTCAGAAGATGCCAAAAACCAACAGATCGTCACATTCAGATGTTCTGGACCAAAGTGTACACAGTCACATGGAAGCAGCATAGTAGGTTTGGAGATTTTAATGAAGATAATGAGACAGAAGAAGAACACTTGAAGCAAACCTAAAGGGAGGCAAGCAAAGGCACAGACTTAAGAGACACAAAATAGAACTGAGGACCCTCTGAATACTAGAAACTGGAGGCAGAAGTGGCCTAATTTGTGCAAACAATATAAAAATGATGAAACACGGGTACATAGAAGATTTAATAGCCATGGCTAAGGAAGAAATGAATCTAAGAAACCTTATCTAGAAATACAGACATAATATCTAAAGAAAGCAAAGACAAAACCAAGAAACACCCAGGAGAAATAGACTAGACCTTGCAAAAGATAAACAAACTGAACTAATACAGAAAAAGACAAAAAAAAATAAGAAATTTGGCAAGCCATAAGTTCTCATTCCACTTCATGAAATAAATAAACTTAATCTAAGAAAACCTATTTCCACTCTATCATTCCTCTATTTCGGGAGCCTGTATGTGTTGGGATCTGGAGGCTTTGTCCACTTTCTCCACCAGAGGGTGCACGAGATCTCCTGAGGGCATGAGCTGACTGCAACACCTGTCTTCCATCTGCTCATCAGGAAGCCCTATTTAAGGAGGAGGAGGCTAACACTTCCCTGTCAGAGTGTTTGCCAGTAATGGTAGAGACCTGAGCCAAACAACCAGATCTGAATCTCTGATTTTTTGTGAACCTGCCTGACCCTGTTTCTCTCTGCCTCACAGATTGAGTCCTGTCTGAAGACCTGAAATCCTGGAGAATAATCTCTGTCTGGAATCTGCCTGCCTGCACTCAGTAAAGCCTCTGCCCTCAGCCCTCTGCCTGCCGACTAGCCTCTGGACCCTCAAGGTTCCCCCCCTGCAGCTCACTCCACCTTTGAGCAGGTATTTACTCCAACATCTGAAAACCTGCAGTTTACCTGGATCAACACTAACCCCTCTGTCCTCCTCAGTGGTGTTCCCCCTCGTGACCTGTCTGCCGAGTCAACAACCAGTTCATACTCATTGTAAATTTGTAAATAAACCTTTGAACTTTTTCTCTGTCTCACGAGTGTTTCTGCATGTGGGTTAGACGCCTTGAACCCAACATGACAGTATGAGCATTCGCCTCAGTTTCCTATTCGTAGGCGACAGGAATGGCAATAAATAAAGAAAACGGTTTCATTATATTTTTCATTTAAAAAGTATACAAGATCAGACGGCACCTCTATAGTCAATCTAAACAGTCAAATTTTTACCAAAGTATATGAAGGTAGATTTGTGTCTTTATTATTCAATTGAAAAAGGTTACTTCAATCAAAACATATATTAGAAACTTCACTTCTATGAAAAGAAAAATTCAAAGAAAAAAGTTTTTGAATGCAAAAATATAGTAAACATTAAAAATTTCAATGTTAAGTAAAGAAACATATGTAAAAAGTTTAAAACAAATCTGAAGTGCTTCCACAATCGGAAGCTGGTTACCTCATCCCACAGCCCTGTTGTACATGTATACCGGTACTATTATTTTCTCAGATGAGTCATAATACATACATTACAACATGGTGTTAAGCTACTCCTTCTACACTAAAGACAGTTATTTTTCTTTGCAATCAGTCTGTTACAGTCTAGAATATGAAACCAATAAGGTAGCATCATTGTGCGATCATAAAGGAGCAAAAGCTTTTTACCTTTGAAAACTTTCTAAGTTTTAACTGAATTGAAATTTTAAATGTGTGAGGGATCATGTGTTGTCACTAACTTCTTCTCTTATTGTCAGACATCAGTGAAATAATGTCCCCTTCAGCCTCAGTCAGCTGAAACAGTGTTGTCCTTATGTTCAGAACAACTTTTACTCCGTCATCCCATAACCATTATATTAATTTTGACTATTGGTGGAGGAATATACATTTTTGCTGCATTGGACTTCGATCAGGTCAGAATTGCATTATTGAGTGTAGTGGGAAAAGAGTATTTAACAACTCACCCCAGTTAAATAACTGAAGATCAATGGATTTGACTCAGTCTGTACTTTATTTTATCTTTGCAAAGAGAGAACAGTTCATCATACATTCATTGCACAGTAATCAGACCTGTTCTGATATGGACTTCATTCCCCTTACTTACAATATTGGAAAGTAATCAGAGTCAAAACAAATTACAGACACTTTAGTTAAACAGTAACATGATTTGAATAAACCTTGAGAAAGAATCTGGCGTTTTATGGGAAGAATTATGTCTTGTCTACAAACACCCCTCACTCTGGCATTGTGTGGCCTTGCAGGTGATACAGACTGAGTGAAAAACTTTTCTAGTGAGTAAATAGCATAAATCAATATATGAAATAAAATAAATCTATTCATTGCAGTATAGCAATACATTAAAAAAGATGAGAACATGATTGCATTTTAACTTCACATCTTCTATTCTGAGACCCAGACTTTCACTGTTTTTCTGAAGACTTTTTGACACCTATCCAGGAGCATTTGTCAATTCTGTCAGCTTGCACTTCCCATAATTAGCAAAACATCTCTAATGCAGATGTTTTTTTTTTTGTGATATACCAAAAAAGTTTCACAATTGATTAAACGTCCCGCAAAGGAGTGATTCCATATGTTTCACCATCAGCTTTTGATCTAGAGGACGTCGGTATGAGATCACTGGAAAAAGATAATTTCACTAAAGAGACGTTGACTTTTGTCACTGACCCAATGATTAAAGTCTCTGGTTAACAGATAACAGATCAGTACTGTATGTAAACAGCTTGTTTATTTGATCTTCTCTGTGGTTGAGCAGTCTGTGGAATCATCGTGTTCCTGTAGCTGAGCAAAAAAGGGGTTCTTCTTCAGCAACAATGAGGTATCAGACAACTAGATGTAATCAGAAGAGACCTTTAGTGAAACTATCTGACCTAGTCTGCCGTTCCCAGACAACCTTTAGAAAATAGATGTATCTTGGTTGTAGCGATGATAATAACTATGAGTGAGATTCTATAATGGAGTAATCAAGCAAGGCCTGAGGTATTGCTGATTAAGAAATGGATATAAAAGTTTACAGGCTGTAAACAATATTTTAGTCACATTTTCAGACTGTATAGTCCTTTTGTAAAACATCAGAAAGTAAAACCCTTTAAACATCAATCATGTGTAGATGCCTGATGTCTGCATTGCATTAGACCACTTCAGACATTTTCATTCCTCCATGCCCTCAGGCAGCTGTGGACACCAGATGCAGTGAAAACAAAACAGAAAAAACAAAAAGTGAGCCTTGCAAGCCCATGTGCAAACATTAATATAACAATCTCAGCTCTTAAATGGTTTCATTTGAGTAAAGATAGTATCTCCGAATGCTGATGGTTCTAACACAATGTGTGGTGTATGTTTAGCCTCTGTGAAGTTCGTTTTGTGTGTTTTTTTTTCATTATGTACAAAACGTCATGAGCCACAGACGTCAATCAGTCTCCAAATTTAACTCCAAAGATATGGTTTCATGAGATGGTCAAGCTGATAAACCTGCTTTAACTGTTGCAGAAAGCTGTTTACTTAAAGATAAAGAAAGGGAAGGAAAGAGTGTAGCAGTTAAATAAAGATAATTGATTCACTCAGCTTCAAAGCAAAGGGAGGAAACATCCATCCCCAATTTAGTGCTTAATGTCAAAGACTAAAATTAGAGCCGGTTGGATTTTTCATTATAAACCTTCTGCTACAAACTTTTAAGATATTACTTTTTACTGCAAGGAGGATATACAATTTTGAAAAAGCTGAAACTAACTATGTTTATGCAGTGTCTAAAAAGAACATTAAATTAGAGAAGAAAACTTGTTTATTCTCTTGTATTTAACTCTTTATATTCAGTTTATTTATATTGCACAAATATTCCCAACACATGTCTTCTCAAGGCTCTTTACAGAGACAATTCAACCAGATCATCCAGTCAGATTGGTTCAAAGTCTCTACTTAAGGAACACAGCCTGAATGCATCGAGTCATTTCCTTTGCAGTATATGCTTCTCCTGGATGAGCTTGTGACGACAGTAAATATTGGCTTTCATTGGGTCTTTTACTCTACAGCAATCCCTCACACCCAGCATGCATGCAGTGACAGTGGAGAGGAAAACTCTAAGGGTGGGGACTGATGCGCCTGCAGTTAATGGACTTTTTTTTTTAGATTTTGTAAAAAAAATTAGCCCTAACAGAAATTTGAAATCCAAGTATTTATTTAATGCTCTGCTGTTGTTGGGAAAATTGCAAAAATCAATTTTTTGTACATGGTAAATAATATATGCATGTCCTGTCAGGATAAGAAGTGAGGACCCAGAACTCAAGGCAGACAGATAGGTGTGATTCAGAAAGTCCTTTATAAATATACAGGTCTGCAACTCAGCAGCTAGGGCATCTAAGGCTTTAATCTCTGTAGAGGGAAAACTGACCACATAAATCTGAAGGAGAGCGATACGAGAGTGTGAGTCACTAACCTGGTTTGAGAATTCAGTCTGTACCCAGAAAAAGGAGTGGAATCCAGCCAGATGGCTGCCAACAGCATGCAGGGAACGCCGCCCAGAGAGTTTCAGGAGCCGGAGCATGAAGGCTGCTGAAATGGCCGACAAACAGACCCAAGCAGAGGAAAGAAGGCAGGAGTATCCAAAAGATGAAGCCAAACCCGGTGGGGAAGAGGTTCACAGGAGTCCAGGCCAGAAGATCTGAGATCCAAAGATTTACCGAGGAGAAATCCAAGTCGAAGGAGGCAGCACCGGGTTGAGTCCGCAGCCAGAAACCAGCAGGACTCCGAAAAAAGGTCGGGCAAATAAATCCGAAACATGAACGGGCAGGGTCTAAAGTCCGAAGGCAGAACTGGTCAGCATCAGGAAATCAGAACAATAACAGGTACGCTAGAGCTCTCTCACGGAAGGCTCAAATAATCTGGCACTGATGACTGGGAGCAAGCAGCTTAAAAAGAGGCAGGAGCAGTTGGATGAGATGAACAGTGATTTTTTACTGGGCGGAGCTGGGCAGGTGAATGATAGGAACAATTAAGCCAGTCATCATGCCAAGATCATGACATGTCCACCATCCACAGATTTGTGCAGTTTGATCATTAAAAAAGGATTTAAACCTTAATGAAGGCAAACATGCAAAAAAAAAAAAAAAAAAAAAAAGCTGCCTGCTGAATTGCAATTCCAGATTACTTTGGCCTTCTATGAAGATCCAAAAGCATGTTTGCATCAGTTTCAAGACACACAAACCTTCTGAAGATCAGGCCCATGGTCACTCCAGCACAGCCTGAGCCTTCTTCTGGAACACATGCTAAAGGCTTTCTCTGCAGGCATTCCAAACAGACTCCTTTCAAAGCAGAGGAGCTGTGGCTCTGCTCCAAGCCCCTCAGGATCTCTGACCTCCTCCAGGATTCCAAGGAATAACCAGCCACCACACAGCTGAAGCTCATTTTCTGAAATCTTTTTCTTTTGGTCTTGACTCCGATTTCATGGCTTTATTACAAGTTTGTCTTCCAGTACTTAAAGAGATATTTAAACTCCTCCACTTCAGCCGAGAAATCTCACCACGAATCTGTCAGTGCGTAGTTTGTGGTCTCCCACACATTGCGTCAGATCATGTGACCAGAGCTACTTACTTGAGACGTTTATTGTCTCTCCTACATTAGATGTAAATAAAAGATGGATGTCTGATATTTTTCTCCAACATTTCCCCACAAGAAAAAAATAACTATAGATAAGGCAGATCCTTGAGCAGGGCTCGATGTTACCCATCGCCCGATCTCCCGGGGCAAGTAGTTTTTATTGTTAGGAGAGTACAAATTTCATTGCATTTGCCAGCTTCGCAAGTGCAAAGATCGCAAAAAAAAAAATTATTTATTACTCAAAATTACTTTAAAATCAGCGACATTCGATGAAAACGACCCAGAAGCGTTGCCGACCCCATTGTTTTGTTCACATTATTGCTTGATTTGAAAAAGCCACGTGATTTTCTGCCAGATGGCGTGATTTTTGTCCGGGATTGGTGCGAATCAGACACATTTTTTTTACTCAACCCATTTCACCAACCACCCAGATAACCCTAGATAAAAAATTATCCGTCAGGGATTAGGAAAATTGGCATAATTGTATGCC
>NW_015151184.1:417795-419446 GCF_000732505.1 Cyprinodon variegatus
TATATATATATATATATATATATATATATATATATATATATATATATATATAAATGACATGAACTCTTTCTTCAAAGTGAAATAACGGGAGTTTGAATGCTTTTGTCCTACACCATATGCATGCTTGTAAACGTAGCGTTAACATCCTTCCTTATAGCGCAATAAACATGCTGTGAAACCCCCGTTTTTTCTAATAGCTAAAATGTGACAATTTAAACCACGATACAAAAGAGAAAAAAAAATAAATGTGCATTAATTAGAAATTTCTTTGCAGCCTTAAAGAGCTGTGGTTGTTTATGACATAGTTGTGCTGTCTTTGAGTCTCTTGTTTTATGAGTTTTTAACCCAAACTTCACCTTCAAGAGTCCCAACCCTATCCTGGCCTTAGCTGTAGGCTAATGGTAAACCTTTAACAAGGGTTTCATTTCTAGTATGGGTGTGTGAGAAATACATCAACAGTCCTTTGGAAGACCTCCTCACACAGATCATATTTAAATGCTAACCCGTCCTCCTGCTTCTAAACATTGGATATAACTTGACTTATTAAAACACACACAGTAACGTGGCACCCTGAAGGGTTTTCTTTTAAGGAATGAAGTTTGCAGCTCCGACACCATGGCTCCGAGAGGTAATTTGAACTGTGGCCCTCCAGGGCACAGGGGCAGCAAAACTATGCAATGGAAAGCAGATGTTGATGTTCACACACATGCCACTTCATGCAGATGTTAAAACTTATGAAGCATCTCAAAGTTTTATGTAGGTATTATTTAATCTGACAGGGAGGCTAATTTAAAATAGACGTATACGAAAAACCAATCAAACCTATACTGTTATCACACCAGTATATTTATGTGAATGCCAAAAAAAAAATAAAAAATTATAAAAACACAATTTCATGTACAGGTTTACTTTTGTACATAAATCTTGCCCTTCTGAGGCTTTGTGGAGATAAATCTGTGTTTTGCATGGTCTAACATTGTGTCACAATCCTAAAAAAATTATGTACCAGTTTAATAATGGAGAACCTCTTAGTTAGCTTTATTTTTTTAATATACAAAAACTTTCTGAGAATGTGTTTATTTAGGAGCAACTATGCACATTAACAAACATCTAGAAAAATTATATTAAATTTGAATAACATCAACTAATTCAGCTATGTATTTAATTTCACCATATTTCACCATTCTTTCTATAAGGAATATATGGAATATTTCATACCATTTTAACCAAGAAATTTGTTTATGGGTTTTCTTTGGGAGGTACCGAGCCTACTATTGTAACTTTTTTTAATTATTTCTCATCAAACTTGTTTAAGTGACCAGATTTCCATAGGCAGTTTTGCTTCTGCATAAAACGTACAAACTGCACTGTCTGAAACAGTGTTTGATAAAATTTAAATTATATTATTGACATACTGCAATAATGCTCGGGCTTTTCCAGAGCATTACTGCATTATGTTTTTAGAGCATAAACTACTGTTTATGCTCTAAAAACATTCTAAATGACTTAGTTTCGAGTAAATTCTGGATGCTACCCACTCAGGACACTTGGAATACATTGGACGAGCAGTATGGAGGAATATTGACACGTTTTTTGTGGACTTTTATGGACCTTTCTGTCCCGGTCACCATAGACCTCCATTATTTGAATG
>NW_015151184.1:421798-424656 GCF_000732505.1 Cyprinodon variegatus
AAAACTTTAACTAAGTGTGAACGGTAAAAATAAAAGGTAAATAACAGCTGGGTTTCACACATTTTCATATTTCTTAGCTTAATTTGATGTATCCCAGTAGCACTAACCTCTGTTTTTGGAAAGAAACAACTTTTCATTATCTGGGTGTATAAAATGATGACTTTCTCCTTAAAAAAGGAGGACATTTGTTGCAAAGTTGTTCTACTTTATTTAATCCATCTCCCCAAAAAACATGAACAAAAATAATGCAACATCTGTCATTGCCATTTTCATCCACTCAGCCCTAATGAACTTTCATTTATTCTTTTCAGTCCAACATCCATCCCTGACCCACTGCCCGATGTCTCCACTGTTAATGATGCAGACTCACAAAAAGAAACAGACCCATTTCCATTCCCTGAGGTTGGAAACATGTTTTTTCTGAATTTCTCTGAGTTTTAAAGGATTTCTGTGAAAGGGCAGTATTTTCAGCACCCCAAGACCATACAATTCTGAGACGCTGATTGGCCATTAAATTATTAAATTGACCTAGCAATAGTACATGATTGGCAGATTCTCTGCACATGTGGGGCAGTCTGATCAGCGCCACAAGACAGAGAGCCTGTCTGTGGAAATCCACAAATGAATGACAGTAGATAGGGAAATGTAGTTTATATAATTTGTTTTGCTTATAGGTACACACTCTAGAGAGTAAAACTGACATTTATGAGTTTATTTGTAAAAATATATTTTACGTTTCTCTCTTATCAGGGAGGGCGGTGCCCCAGCGCCCCCTATGGGCCGGCCACCACTGGTGCAGCTTTGATTTGACAAATCTTTCAAATTTTGTTGTAACACCTAGTAGAGATATGTGAAATTATTAAAACAGGAGAAAGAACACTTCAGGGTGTCCACAAGTTGGTTAATGAAATTCAAGAACTTTCAAACACTTTCCAGAACAAATTTCCTCTAATTCAAACATGTGTGGCAACATTTACCCCCTGTTGTCACTGCTGCCTTTACATGGACAAAGGAATACGAACTAAAGGCCAATTGGAATACTCTGATCGACTTTGGCAGAATCTGACGTTATAATCTGACTGAGAGGGGTGGTGTTTCATGCTGATTGGCAACCTGATCAAATTATTCTGAATGAGATAAGCTGACCTGAGAGTGCATGTCTTCCCCACGTCAATTTGACGCATTTCACTGCAAAAAATGATTCTAAAGTAAAACTTGTCTTAAAATCAGATATTTGCTCAGGCAGTTATGATCTACCAATGGAATGGGTGTTTTTGCCCTTAAAATTAGTTTTAGTAACAAACTGTCTTACCTGCACAAATAAGTGGAAAAAAGACCCTTTTCCCCTGCAAAAAATAGAACATGTACATGTTATTTTTTCAGTTCTTCCCTTTAGTGGGTAGATGCTATCAGCAGATTCTATTTGGTATGTTTACAGGATGACTTTTTTAATCCTATCGGCTGTTTTATCCCAATACTTATTCCAATATAAATGGTGCAATTTGATTATTTAGTTTTGTTTTCAAATCAAAATAGACATAATTTGATCGTGAAAATGTGTAAATCAAAACTTACCTGATGAGCATTTTTTTGTACAATGCATATTCAATTAAAAAAAAAAAATGAAAAGGGGTCACCAACTTTTGTAAGGGTGAGGGCTACTTCAAGGGTCATAGGAAGGTCTGTCAGTACTGACATATGTACTGGAGGGATTGGTGTTTACTATAACTTCATCCATCCATCCATTTTTCATCACACTTATCCCAACCAGGGTCATGAGGGGTGCTGGTGCCTCTCCTACGAGAGGCGGGGTCCACCCTGGACAGGTCGCTAGTCCATCGCAGGGCAACACAGAGACAAACAGGACAAACAACCATTCATGCAAAAACGGACACCTGCGGAGAATTTAGAGAAGCCAATTAACCTAACAGTCATGTTTTTGGACTGTGGGAGGAAGCCGGAGTACCCGGAGAGAACCCACAGGGAAAACATGCAAACTCCATGCAGAAAGACCAAGAGCGGGGAATCAGACCCGTAACCTTCTTACTGCAAGACAGCAGTGTTAACCACTGCTCCACTGAGCAGCCCATCTTCATACATTATAAACACATTTTATAGTTTATTTTAACTCCTAATTTTCTGTATTATATTCTTATTTTGCATTCTCTATAAATACTTAAATGCTCTGTATGATTAAAATTATGAAAAGCTCTATAAATGATTAAAAAAGAAGGGCAATAGAAAAAAAATAACAGCTTTAATCTGGTGAGCTGTGCTGTTTTCAGAAGATGCTGTGTGCCCCATGAGGCCCCTGAGGGCCCCTTGTTGAACCCTGGACTAGAGGCTATTGGATGAGAATAAGTAAACAGAGAGGACTGAATATCTAGCCCATATTAACAAGAATACCGATAGTGAACATTCCTATCCACAGCACATTGATATATTCAGTGAGGTTAGGATTGGTTGGGGCCTAAAAGCCCTTCAGAAAAATGCTTGATCTCCCAAAGCCTCATATAGCTGCTGATATCTGCAAATGCAGGTTGGTGAAACCATTAAAAGCAGATCAAGTCAGCCAATTCATGGACACTGGGCGTCAGACTTGGCATAAATGACGAATCTCTGGGCAGCATGTATATGTGAATAAACCTTGTAGTCTATGCTATGTCCGTCTCACAGACGACATGAGGGGGATGGCCTGCTGATCTGTAAGAGGCCAGTTATGAACTATTCCAGGTGCTTTCCCTTACCAAGGGTGTGACTTTGTGATGAAAGTTGGTGGAGGCACTCTAAGGGTGGGGGCTGATGGACCTACAGTTACTCCACCCTAACGCTTTCAATAGGTTTTTGTATTTTCCAAA
>NW_015151184.1:425531-427686 GCF_000732505.1 Cyprinodon variegatus
TGAATGCGCACTTTCGTCTGGTTTGGTCTGCCGAGGTTTCCGTAGCCTCGTGAACTCGCAGGCGCGCGCTTTCAGGAAATCCTGAGCTGACATCTGTAACCATTCCTCTGGCTTGTTTACATTCAATCTATTCAGTACAGTTTCTGTTTTAAGCCAGTTCCCACTACAGAAGTATTGAATGGATTCAATTGTGGGAACACTTCTTTGGGGAAAACAGACCAGACAAGCCACAGAGGTGTCAAAGGGAATGATCTCAGACCCCTGACAGAAACCACCAGGATGTTAAATTTTTAGGTCCTTTAACAGCCACACTTTCCAGGCAAGGCGCTATTCGCCAACTTGATGACTACATTACAAAAACTATCTAAAAATAAGTAAACATTTCTTAAATTAAGCATATTTGCCCTTAATTTGGCTAGGTAAATAAGATGATTTGCAAATGCAATTATTATTTTTACTCTATTAAAATAAGGTAATTAATAAGCACTTGAAATAAGACAATGCAATAATTTTATTGCATTGTCTATATTGCATACATGATTTAAATGTACCGTAAGTTATCTTGTTCCATTGGCAAAGTGTCTCACTTACCTCCTCAATTCAAGAACGAATCCACTTATTTTAAGAAAAGTTGGCTATCTAGATTTAGATTTTTTCCAGTTTTTCAAGTTTTCAACTTGACAGGCAATCGATCTGTGAGAAAATTAGGTGCACCAGAGAAATAGAGAGGAAACACTGAAATCCAGAGGTTAACAAATAAAATTAGAAAAGAATAAAATGCTGTATGCATGAAATTTAAAACCTCTCTTTAGGGCAGTTTCATAAATGTTAAGCCTTTAGCTTTTCTTTTTTTACTTTCTATAATTTTAAAGACCCATAGAAACCCTAACATATTATATTAAAAGTTGTAACAACTGTATGGAGTGAATATTGTTCCATCGTCTTCAAGCAAAGAACAGGATTTGTTTTTGTAAATGGAAATTAGAAAAAAATCCAATCCAGAATTGAAACATTGAAAAATGTTAACAACATAAGTTTAGAGTGTAACTTTGCAGTTTTATAAGGGTTATTTTTTCTTTTTTTTTTTTTTTCAAATGTACTTTANTGTTTTGGGTGTACTATTCCTTTAAATGTTTAGTGGAGGATTTTCTTTTTCTGGTTGGATCATCAAAATAAGTGGTCCTCCTAATTGTCAGTCATTCTGGTGATATGTTGATGTGGTGAGTCTTACATAGTGGAAAAATTGGAAATCTTCTTTTGGAAAGTAAGTTTGTATGATCAACGCAAACAGCAACCTTTAAGTAGAGCGTGCACAAGGAGAAATGAGGTCCTGCATGCTCTTGCACACATTACTAGGTGTTCCCTCTTGGCAGCGGGTTTTTTTAAAGTGGAGAGGTCGGGTCTTCTTCATCTCCTGCAGATTAACAGCCTTATAAATGCATTATTTATGTCTAAATGGGGCCAGGGTTAGTATCTGTCAAAATTTAGGTAGTTATAAATAATAAATTTTACTTCCTGTGGAAGATGGGGAGAACCCACCTGCCCCTACCCATCATCACCACCTTCTACACAAGCCCCATAGAGAGCGTTCTGACCAGCTGTATCACTGTGTGGTGTGGAGGCTGCAGCGCCTCAGGTTGGAAGAAGGTGAGGAGAGTAGTGAGAGCTGCAGAGAGGATCATTGGGGCCCCTCTTCCCTCCATAAAAGACATTTCATGTGTCCCGAGCCTGTAACATCATCAATGACCCCTCTAGGAAGAGGCTTTGCAGCATTCAGGTTCTGCAACAGCTTCTTCCCCACCACCATCAGACAGCTGAATGTTGAAAAAGACTCAAAACTGACCATATCAATTTCTTTCTATGCCCCCATTTTTTCCCCTCAAAGTTTACATTTGATCACCGCTGCATAAGAAATGGGAGCTGTACAAATCAAAATGTATTTTTGTATGCACTCTGTGTATACAAAATGACAATAAAGTTTGTCTAAGTCTAATTCTAAAGAAACACCAAGTAATGCTCAGAAAATATAAAAAAAATTCTATTTAGGAGCGTTAAAGCAAAATTTAAATAGATTTTCATAGAATCAACTATACACTATGCTCTATTCTAAATTTGAATCTATCTCTTTCAGATTTTTAATGGTGTTCTAATTGTT
>NW_015151185.1:0-1763 GCF_000732505.1 Cyprinodon variegatus
ATTTACAGGCTTAGTAAATATAGTAATAAATAGCTATACTAACTTTATAAAATCTCTTAATATCACTTAAGTGATTGTTGACCAAAATAAATGTCTAGATATATTTCAATTTTCAAACAAAATATTTGGGTATGGATTATTTTACTGATTAGTTTCAAGAAGAACAAGTATTACTCATTTTAACTTAATATTATTTCAACTTAATCAACTACTTAAAAGTTGAGTAATTTATGCGCCAAATTGATGCTAATCGTGCGGCCTCATGGGAAATCTGCCTCTCTGCCTCGGCAACAAGAGGCAGCCTGCAGCCAGAAGGAGAAACAGCGACACAATCAGCACCTAGGAGATTACCAGAGTAAGTGTCCAGCTAGTACGAGTTAATGAAATATTTATTTCTTTATTATTGTATATGCTAGTTAAAATAATAGAAAACTTACAACATGATGTTTGTATATCCCATTTATGTAGTATGGTCATTTATTTTATTCTGCTGACATTCTGTCTGCTACTTTCCTTTACAATGTCCTCAGACTTCTGCTGATTCAGCCATCAATGTGGAAGAAGAGCTGGCAGCAGAGAGGACGGCTCTGTACGTCGTGCGCAATGAAAATGGACAAGTCAGGGATGTAGGGATCATCATGGAGGGTTTCATTGTACTCAACCACCTTGGGGATCTCAGCAGAGCCTGCTGCTACTGGCTTGGGCTAACCTATGCCTTTGGCCCTCAAATACCCCAAAACTCTCAAGTACACTTTTGAAGTTTTTCAAAAGATGCTCATTGAAGTCGATTCTGGAAACCTGTCAACAAAGGTGCAAAGATTGAAAAACAATGTGATGATACAGTTGTCTGTTGGGTGGATGAGCACAGATGAGCGTACGAGAGTGGCGTTAGGAAGTGACATTTCCAGAAGACAGGACAACAGAATACAGTGCTCATAAAAGTCAACAGATGAGACTCATACCCACTTGAGCCATGCATGTACGGCAAAAAACAGTTCTTCTAAAGGAAAAAGTAGTTGTCATGTTTTCAGTTTGGCGTAGCAACAGTAGTTGTGTGAAATATCTTAAATAGGATAAGAGTTGACGGTTCTATCGTCACATCTAAACATGAAGCCACATGTGCTGAAGAAAATGTTTCACCTTATGTCACAGATTCACATAGGCCTTGTTAGTAGACATCATCAATGTGTTGAGTGTGAAGACCACGCATTAATATACAGGTTTGATTTGTATATATTTTTTCATGGTCATTTGACAAATGCATTTTAATTCAGACTTGTTTGATCTCTGCTATCCTGAATTACCTTTCCTGTAACAGCTGAATGCTGTAGGCTGTGTCCACATACACTGATAAGACAAGTGGAGAAGTATTTGGAGTATTTGAATGCACTTTTTGGGAATTACTTGCAATATACAACAAATGATGTTGCTGCTAGTTTGTGCAGATGTTAAAAATGTCATTTTCTGTGGGAAAATGTTTTAAAATAAAGCTTTCATGTTTTGTTATTTCTTGTTCATATTGGTTTATAGTACTGAATATCCTCAAAAATTAGGATTTAAAAAAATCAGTCAGTACAGCACATTTATACTTGGATTTCTCATTACTCATGTTTTGTTTAACCGATTTAAGAGCTTTCATATCAACTCAATGTTTTTAAGTGTAAAAATGCTGCAGTGATTGAATTAAGTACTGTGCAGTATTATTTCTTAGAGTGTGTCTATGCCAGAGGTCTTCAAAAGGGGGTCCATGACCCCTAGGGGTC
>NW_015151185.1:2767-6562 GCF_000732505.1 Cyprinodon variegatus
CTGTTAGCATAGGAAGTCCCATCCTTACACGGAGATCGTCGTGGCCTTACACAATGGTTCTGATCTGAAAGACGAATGTGATCACCGGGAGGTCTGGTGGTAACCAGGCAGCGGTAAAATAACTGAATTTCGTTGTTCTGAATATCTGATACTGGTAGCCTGCTTCCACTTAGCCTGCCTCAAATAAAATTTTGCTGTGATGGCAGAACAGTTTCCATTACCTTTCTTTAAACTTTGTTTCGCAAGTCAGTTTGGCCAAGATTCCATTCTGTCTTTTTTTATTTCATATTGCCGTGCAGATGTCATGATCGGTTTAACGAATCTGACCCACATCCAGAGAACACGGAGAAAAGTTCAACAGGAGAAGCTCTGTTACCTCTTTCCTTGGTTCAGGCTCGAATCCGGTTGTCCAGACGGATTAGATCCTCCAGGATCATCGAGGGTGGCTAATTCGTCCTTTATGGAGTCATTGAGAGCGTTTGAATAGACAGACTTGAGGGCAGTGCTGTTCCAGCAGAGGCTGCAGCCAGGATGCAGAAATCAATAGCAAAATCAGAAATAGTCTTCTGTCCCTGTTTAAGTTTCAGGAGATCACGGGAGCTCAGCGTCTTATCCAGATCCTGGTTTAATGTCTGTTTAAATTCCATGAGAAGTCCCTCAAAAGTGCAGCCATGGTCGGGAGAGGAAGAAAATATAACTTCAGCCCAGTCCAGAGCTAGACCAGTGAGATGAGATATAATATGGGAGAACTTTGTAGAATCCAAAGGAAACTTACTTGGAGTGTGGTTGAACTGGATAACACATTGCATTACTGTGGAACCTGGGCGGACTGGGCAGCTGACACTCAGGAAAAAGGGAAGGAAAGGTAGCTTGGTTAGCTCGAGGCGGGACTAGCTCACCGACTGGGCCCGGAGCCTGGAGAGAAAAATGGACAGCTTCGGTTAAATCAGTCACTCGACCATTTTACTCTGATTGCTGGTTGACTATTTCAACCAAGGAGTTGTCAAGTCTGGTTGGGGCTGTTTGTTGCTGGTTGCTGGCTCTCTGAATGGCCTCTGCTAGGTCAACGGTTTGGCCAGAGTGTTCTGTCATGATCGGTTTAACGAATCTGACCCACATGCAGAGAAACCACTCAGAGAAAAGTTCAACAGGTTTATTTGCAGTAATGAGAACAGGGGTTGGATCTGGAACTCAGTGAACTGGTGAACTGGTGAACTGGTGAAGCGGAACTGGAAAGTCAGAAGGGAAGATCACAGAGATCAGTTCAGGGACCGTGGGAATTGAGACTGCGGTTTTAATTTTGCCTGCTCTATAAACTCTGTTCAAATTTCTGTGAGCTAAATTCAGTCCCGTTATCCAGAAACTGAGAGCAGCACTTTTTTACCTTTACAGTATGAGAGGTTTGACCTAGAGAGTAGAAACTGTTCACCGTGAAGTAAGATTTCAATTTCCTGAAAACATTGGGACGATGAGGATATTTCTATTAAAAGCTAGATAAATAATCTGAACACATAAGACAGATTTATTAGATGTGGAAGATGTGGAAAAATAAGAAAACTACAGCGACCTAAAGAATAATTATCTCATATTATGTGGCACCACATTGGATCCAAAGCACCAAAACAGGTTTTGAGATGACGGGCGATATTATGGATTAGTTGTTCTGAGAGGCGTGAATAATTCAAAATAGTAAATTCAATATTGTTTCATTTAAGTGTTTACAGGAAGATGAATCAGTGGCTTTAAAATTCAAAAACAAAATCACATCAATTAACCACCTTTTCTCTCTTAAAGGACTGATAATAGGAGAAATTTATTTTCATTCACCAATTATAAATATTTGTAGAATAGGTTGCAGAACCGATAAAGACCATCTTGTTTTAATTAGATTAATGAAGTCTAGTTAATAGGTGTGGAAGCCTGTTTCATTTTAATTATTAAAAGGCACTGGGATGATGCAGTAGTGGTTATTTAAGCAGACTCTGACTCAGAGGAGCCATGACTGACTGTAAATGAGGACATGTCCCATGTAAAGCAACACCAAACTCTGCTCAAACTCCTTTTGATCTGGACAACAGCAGGTTGGACTTCTTTGTCTGTTTTGGCACAAACATGGAGGATCATTAATGCTGCAGCAGGTTTCAAGCAGCTGTTATCCTGAAACTGTGAGCAGCATTTTTTTACCTTTAGTTGTGAGGGATAATGAAGGATTCTGTTTGATAAGACGCTCAAATTTCTTTGGGTTCAGACCTCGGCAGGTTGGACTGCTTTGGTTATTTTGGTACGAGCAACGATGATCAGGTCAATCCCAGGTCACACCGGTTGCCTCTAATCTGTTTCTTCNGGGTTCAGACCTCGGCAGGTTGGACTGCTTTGGTTATTTTGGTACGAGCAACGATGATCAGGTCAATCCCAGGTCACACCGGTTGCCTCTAATCTATTTCATGGTCTTGGTGATGATGACTGGCTTGATTGCTCATTCCATTCACCTGCCCAGCTCCGCCTAGTTACTCATCACTGCTCATCTGTGTCACCTGCTCCAGTCTCTATTTTACCAGCCTGCTTCCAGCCATCAGTGCCAGATTATTAGAGCCTTTGGTGAGAGTTCTCTAATGTACCTGATTGTGTTCTGATTGCCTGATTCTCACCCGTTCTGCCTTTGGACCTCTGAGGCTGCCTATTCCCTTTCTGATCTGTTTGCCTGACCCGTCTCTAGACTCCTGTTGGATTTTATCTGCTGACAGAACCTGGATCTGCTAACTGACACCAGATTTCCGTTTACACGTAATTTCTTTTTGTATACACTCATGTATACAAAATGAGAAAATAAATGTGTCTAAGTCTTTGCTAACCCTTCGGATCTCTGATCTTCTGGCCTGGACTCCTGAACCCCTGCGACTACCGTTTTTGGCTTTGTTCTCTGGATTGTCTTGCCTTTATTCGTCTGCTTGGATCTGATCTCCTGCCACTTCTGCAGTCTTTAAGGCTTCACCGTCTGGGATTCTCGGGGCAGCATTCATCGTGTCGTGTTGGCAGCTGGAATCCATCTCTTCCTCTGAGCGCAGACTGAACTTTAAGACCAGGTTAGTGACTCACACATTCGTAATCATCCTTTTCCAAATTACAGACATCCCAAGTTCCAAAAATTCATTTCAGGGAGATGCTTATCAATATACGTATATGCTGATATGCTTATACTTTCGATCTTGTAGCCTTGAACATCGGTTGTGCTTTCTCTTTTTCATGGACTCCAGCATACAGTGCACCTCGTCATGGTGACATCATTCCTCACCATGGCCGGTTGTAGACAGGGGCCAACGGGGGCCAGAAATTCTAACAATGATTTGCGTTGGAACAGACATGGTTACTGGTAGGTCCTTTGAATCTATTTAATTCTTTTTCTTTACAAATTCTGTTTTACTAATTATTAAGGTAATAGCTTCAGTGATGCTGAGATAGGATCCCAGTTTTCATCTGCTAAATGTTTCTTTTCAAAACAAATAAAAAAAAATCCTCAATCCAATCAGCTCTCTGATCAACAAGTCTCCTGGAACGCTGGTTGATCAGAGCATTGCTTTGGACAGAAACGCTGCACAGGTTTCACCAGCAACCTCCTCCCCACACCCCGCTCTCTTGTTGAGTTCCCATAGTCTAAAATCCGGGATCATTCATCCGAATCGCGGGCATCCGTGAACAATTATCGATAACAGGGAGACTCCCAGAACTTCCGGGAGACTTGGGATGTCTGAGATTACCGTGGTCAGTAACCTGTGTTTTCTTATCTATATTGGTTTT
>NW_015151185.1:8374-10151 GCF_000732505.1 Cyprinodon variegatus
GAAACAAAGGTGCTGATGGCAGCAGCACAGCTGATATTTCTCTCCAGGATGGAGTACATGGTTTCCGCGGGTCATTAAAAGTCATTAAAAGTAATTTCCTGAAAATCAAGGCCTTAAATAGCATTGAAAAGCATTAATTTCAACGTCCGGAGGCATTGAAAAGTACAAACACTTGATGGAACAAAAACATTATTATTCACAATTTAATACAAAAACATTGTTATGTTTAGAAGGATAGTGTGATAATCAGACGGAACCATTAATTGACTATTGTGTAGAGCCGGTGCACAAAATCAAAACACTTGATGCAACGTGTGTCGCATGTACGTGCTGTGGCAAAAGAGCGAAGCTAATTTTAGGAAAAGATGGGAAAATGTAACTTTCAGCAAAAGTGGTTGGAGGATGAATGATTCAAAACCGGGTTAAAGCCCGCTGATGGTAAACCAGCAGAAACATTTTGCAGCGTGTGTAAAAAGATGTTCAAACTTTGTACGATGGGCGTCAACGCTTCAAATCACATATTGCTGAAAAAGTTGAAAACAAAGCAGGCTCAAATGATAACCGAATCAAATACTCTGAGATGTTTTCTACACGGCACAGTGGTGGGGGCACCATCATGATTTGGGGTGCGTTTTCCTTCAATGGAGCTTCAGGTGGTGCAGGGGCATCAAACAGCAGCTGGCTATGTGGAGATGTTGCAGCGGGATCCCTCATGACTGAGGGCCCTCCTCTGTGTGGGAATGATTGGGTTTTTCAACAGGACATTGCTGCAGTTCACAATGCCCGCCTGACAAAGGAGTTCTTCCAAGAGAATAACATCTCTCTTTTGGACCATCCTGCATGTTCCCCCGATCTAAACCCAATTGAGGACATTTGGGGATGGATGGCGAGGGAAGGACATCAGTTCCAGACAGTGGATGCCCTTGGTGAAGCCATCTTCAACACTTGGAGCAGCGTTCCCACCAGCCTCCAGGAAACACTGGCATCCAGCATGCCTAAACCATTGTTTGAAGTCTTCAACAAGAACGGTGGAGCTGCTCATTACTGAGTCCTTTCATGACACTTTGATTTCTGTTTTCGGGTTTTTTGAGCTTTGGTCTTAAACTTTTGATCAGCTGAAAAAAATCATGTTTGAGTGTAAATGCAGTTTTTTTTGTTTTTTGCAGTTTTCAATGAATTCCCCACTCAAAAGGTTTTGTCTCTTACGCTGATTTCTTCCTTTAACATTGTGAAGCTCTACTTAGAACCTTCTTTAGATCCAATAGTGCAAAATGAAAATTCTTGCAATTTTTTGACTGTTCTTAAGACTTTGATCAGGAGTGTATTTGTGCTTTTAGGTATTTCTTGTTTGCCCTCTGCTGCCCTCTTTGTGTCAGTCTCCTCCTCCTAGCTCCCTTCTTGACTCCTCTGTTCACACCTGCTCCCAATCTGCTGATTAGCCTGCTCTTTGTTTCTGTCTCCCATATATGCACCTCCTGCTCAGCCACTGTTGTTGTCACTATTTATTTTCCCCCTTGTTGTGACTATTCCTCATTCTCAGTTTTTGTGGATTTATGTTTTGGGATTTTTGCTTCTGTTCCCCTTTTTGTTATTAAATCTGCAAATAACCAGCTTCAGTGTCTGCATTTGGGTCCTGACAAACCTCCACCCAACTTGACCATCCCTTTGATCTCCTCCTCCGTTTTAGATGTGATTAATCTATCTCTGTTACAGGGATACGTACCAAAGGCTTTTAAGGTTGCTGGAATTAAACCTCTGCTTAACACTAGATGTCCCG
>NW_015151185.1:11259-14556 GCF_000732505.1 Cyprinodon variegatus
TCTATGGAGCAGCATCAGACTCATTCTGACTAGAATGGAGTAGGACTACGTCAGGCTAGCAACATCAGACCTTTTTGCAGGAATATATTGATAAGTCAGATCTAAATCTTTTATTGAGGCAAACCTATTGAACAACCAGATATCATAGGGTCCTAGTTCCTGAGCTGAGAACAGGTCATAACCAGCTTTTCCAACAAGGCAAGGCAGAGCCTATTTATATCATCCATTCACCAACAGACTCATTTATATTGCAAAGCTCACTATGTGAAAGAAACATAGAGAATAATTGTATTTTGTCTGTTCTCGCCTTTTCATGTCCTCAGAAAAGTATTATTTTCTAATCTAATTAATGTGATATGAAACACATGAGATGAATTTGATATTAATCCACCTCTCCTTGGTGACGCTTTAGAATATTTCTTTCTGATTATTTTGCAACTTGCAGACGGTCCCTAAGCTTTGCAGAGGAGCGAGCTCTGCATAGGGTCCAGTGTAATTCTCCCAGTTCTGACCTAAGAATCAGAACATCTTATGGCGCATTCTGCTGCCGTCCCTCAAAGTTAAACCCAGTCTAGACTACCGACGTCTCAGTAAAATGAAGTACCTTCTGGTGGCACCTACAACCTTCCTCTCAGTCTTAGAGAGAGCCCTTCAGGTATACCCCTGCAAAAGATCTTTTGGTTCTCAGGTGAAAAAAATCCAAATTGAAAAGCCTTGTTCTTGTGCATTTGTTTGAATAAATGTATAGTGTTTACGATATAATATAAACATGTGGGTTATGCTTTCTTTTAAATGATCAATTGTAATGTTTTGTGATCAGTTCTTATAAAAAGCAAACTGTGTTGTGGTAAGACATGGATTTTATTAAATTAAAGTTTGTTGGTTTTAAATTGCCAATAAAATAAAGTAATTATAAAATGTTTTACTGTATTTGCTTGAAATTAGAAATTTACTAAAACTGTAAGTTTTGTACAGAATGTTGCAAATCGACATTTTATTTTAACAGTAACCAATACCAAATTTTTATTGTATTCCAATTAGAAGCAGAAGTTCCTTCATCACCAAGAGACAATCTGGAGTTTGAGCATTTTATTTTGCAAAATTAAATATTAGCAGAATTAAAATCAGAAAGTTTGAACATAAACACTTTATGTCAGTGATCTGTCCCACCATCACTGCACTAACCACAACAAATAAAAATGTTTAATCCCAGAAACGAGACTCATTTAACCTTTACCCTCAGAGCTGCATCTCCATCATTCAACCGTCACAGCTATTGCTAACAGGTGTTAAGACATCGAATCAAAAGTTACAGCTTTAACTAATCCAGTTCATACCAGATTCAACCAGTTCTAACCAGATTTTCAAAAACATAATACAATAAAACTTTAAAAAGTATCCCTGGCCGGCCATTTAATGCCTCAAACCAGCTGTACTTGGATTAAAGCGGTTTAGACCAGAATGGAACAGATTTAGCCTTGAGTGTTTCAAACAGAGGGTAGGAACCATGGAAACCAACCGCACCATACTGGACAAAACTGGTTTTCCTAATAAGTCTGTGAAACCAGTTAAATTAGCTGTTACATGTACAGCAATGGAACCATTCCGAAATGGTTCAAACCAGATTAGAACCATTTTCACTGGTTTCTACCAGCTACAGGAAGTCTAATCAGTTAAGACCAGTTTAAACCAGAATCTCTGATCACAGTTTACTCAGAAATAAGGGCACAATTCAATACTATCTATAAAAACCAGTCTGTAGAAATCTTTTCACCATTTGAACCAGTTTGAACCGCTTCTAAACCAAAGGAGTCCACTGCAGGGTGCCAATGGAGAGGAGGGTCTGACACGTGGCAGAGTCCAACCATACAGACTCCACCAGGCTAAAGTGCAGGAACCCGAGAGCGAATCCACAGCCAACGTCTGAGATGTGGTGTTTGCCCAGCAGAACCCGAGAGACGCCAACCAGGAAGGCCCACAGGTAGAGCAGGATCCTCAGCGGCACCTGAAGGACAGAGGTCATCAAGCTCACTCTCCAACGGCACAGTTATGTTAGATCCACTGGAATCAGAACAGAAACCAGTGACCTACCGCTAGCACCAGGTGGTTTAGCAGGAACTTGGACACCATGACAGCTCGGCTAGCGTGGGCTGCTGGGAAGGAATACATATCCATGGCAATGTAGTCCAAAAACCCTGGAGGGAAGTCCCACGGTCCTCTGCGCTTGATCAACTTCTGCATCCCAGCAACTGTCATCAGGTCCAGGATCAGGGCTGACGAGACAGGAGGGTCTGGTCTTAGGAACCGGGCAATCACCCAAGTCAGGGGTTAGAAACACGGGTCAGTCCTTAGACCCACATTTAGGAGACCTTGGTGTTAGCATGACAATCAGACAGGTCAAACATTAGGAGCCGCAGAGATAAACAGGCCAGAGGTAAATGACAGGAGGAAAAGACTGGGACAGAATAAGGGCAACATATGCTAATGGACCAGCTGTTAGAAGCCATAGACAGATTGGGCAATAAAGACAGATGAGTTGGGTGTCAAGAGATGCAGTTACTGACAGGTCAAGCATTAGGGGCCAGGCAGGTTGAAGGTTTGAGACAGGAGAGAGAGAGAGACATTATAGACTGAAGGTCTCTCTGGAGTCTCACCCAGCAGCAGGTTGACAAGGACTTCCTGTCCAGCCAGCGTGTTGCTCCGCCACAGACATATCAGAGTCCCAAAGATCCAGGGCAGGGCGTGTCCTGTGAGGGCCAGCAGAGTCACCATAGAGCGCAGCGGGGCCCCGGGGCCATGAGACCCCACACACATCCCAAGACGTTTAGAGAGGCTGATGTCAATGGCAAGCAGAGAGTTGATGGCGATGCCTCGAAAGGTTGGGTTGAGCTGCATACAGTCCTGCTCCGGCCAGCGGGACCCCTCCTTTGGACCCCCGTCTGCTGCTTGGCTTCCATCAGTGGAGTCTCTGGACCCCCTGTGAAGCACACAGACAGAGGAAAGAGTGAGCCACGCTTTAAACCCGGTTTATGGTTGGTTTATGGTCTACATGGCCCTATTAGAAACACATTGGAAGACCTCTAATGGTTACAAGTTCACAAATATAGAGATATCTTATGATTTAACCCAAACATCACTACGACCAACAGCTTTTAAGAAACTCTTGGAAAGAAATGACTGGCCGTCTTTGTATGACTCAGCAAATCTTTAAATATGATGGTAAATGCTGTTTTTTCTGCTTCTGCATGTAATGTGCTGCTAAACACATGCTGTGTTCCACGCACTGAGCATATCTGT
>NW_015151185.1:18306-19192 GCF_000732505.1 Cyprinodon variegatus
ATGCCCCATACCTGTCTATGTCTCTGAAAGGGGGGTCGTTAGAGGGAATTGATGAGTCTAGATCACTTCCCATTGGAAAAAGGGAAACAACCCAGAGAACATGAACATGAATAGAACTGATTTAACACATAATCCTTCATAGAGTTCACTATGCAGGCCCCCAGATGTTTATGTTGGTTTTCCTCAGTCTGATACCTGTTTGCATTTCTTCTGTAATGAACCAGATGACTATAAACATGCACTAAGGTTATTCACTCTTGTACAGATGTTCTGGTGTCCGATATGTGAGGAAGGGAAGTAATTGATAGACTTTATTGATCTTAAAATCTCAGCCTCTTCCTCAGTCTGTTTACTGGGTAACCTAGATGATGTCACCTCAGACAGTGATTCCCTGTGTGTCATCCTCACTGCTTTATGTAGCAGAGACAGTGTCCTCCCGAACTGGAAAAATAAAATAAGTCTAAATATTCAAAAACATTCTGCTAGATTATATTAATCTAGGGTGATTTTCTCCCGGGTCTGGGGGCCCATTCCTCCCAGGGGCCCCCAGACCCAGGATGATGCAATATGTATGAGGACTGTAAGAACAGATTTAGTGTCTTCCCCTGTGTCTGTGTCTAACCCTAACCCTATCTGTAAGGGTGGGATTGTGCATACGACACTGGATGAAGGTGAATTTGTCTTAGTCTACTTGTCGGGTTGAGCGTTTGCGTCCCCCCACCTACTGGAACATCACAGCCCCCAATTATGAACAGGAATCGATTCCTCCCCCCTCTCATGGTCAATGGCCAATGAGAGGTAGACTATCAGGTGCCAGTGTGCCGGCACGAGGCGCTGTGGGACAAACAAGGCAACAACGCATAATCTTCTATGAGGCTCAAGAAAC
>NW_015151185.1:21949-23046 GCF_000732505.1 Cyprinodon variegatus
TATACGATTTTACTCCCTAAATCATATTCAATAAAGTTTTATAAACAAGTATGAAGCAGAACCTGATGACATTTGTTTCCAGAGCCATATTGGTACAACAGAACCTGAACCTCCTGTCTGCTGGGTTCCTGGGCCTCATGATGCTGATTAAACCTCCAAGTCCAGAACCAGAACAGCTGCTTTCAGGCTGATGAATCTGTTCATTGCTTCAAGTTATTTAGTGGCATCAGAGTAAAGGGGCAGAATACAACCAGAATTCAGACTGTTTGGTTTTTAACTTTAGAAAATGTTGGAGACCATAAATTTGTTCGGTCCACAGTTTTGTTCTGTTCGCCGTGGAAATAATCACATTAAAGTTTGTGTTTTAAAAACTGTTCAAGGTTTGAATACTTTCACTGTTAGTCATCTCGAAAAGGTTCCCATGATGCTTTGCATCATCTATCGGTGTTCCTTTATGTTGACCCAGTTCACACCAGTCAGTTTTAGTTACAGCCACAGCAGATCCTATATTACGGGTTTTACATTCAAAGCTGGTTCTGATCCAAATCCATCTGGTACTGTGACTGCTTCAGGTTACATTACTGCCTTGACAACAAACACAACATGTCAGTAATCTGGATGTTGAAGCCTAAGTTCTACTGGTTCTTTCTGACTAAGCTTAGTGGAACTAGAACTCCACCTTTAAAGCCTTAAAAACCCAGAGTACTGGGGCTCCAGGACCGGCTCCAGGTCCAGGTCTTATTATACACTAAATGTTACCAGGCTATTTGTGGGTGGAGCCTCTTACCTCCCTGCTATGTCGTCCTGCTGACTCTGCTGTCTCAGCACGGGTCTCCTTGGACCGCCGGCCCGTCCCTCCCCAGCAGAGTGCTCCCTATGGCTGGGCTGGTTCAGGGACATGAACTCTGGCCGGTTCAGAACATTGTTCCGGTCTCTGGCCCGGCTTCGGGCCTGGCTGCTGGGCATGACAGACGGAGGACGGTGGGCCGGCGGAGAGGAACTGGTCTGAAACTCTGAGAACCTCTGCTATAAATAGAACAGCTGGCCTTCTTCTTCTGTCAGCTGTTCAGCATGTGTGTGTGTGTGTGTGTGTGTGT
>NW_015151185.1:25908-27046 GCF_000732505.1 Cyprinodon variegatus
ACAAGAAGAAGAACGGAGACCTGATGTTGGAATGAGCTGGAGCAGACGGAGGTTCTGCTACCATCTCTACCTTTCTGCAGGAATCAGAAACGATAATTAACTAAAACTTTACTAAGTAAATGTATTTATTTAAAAAACAACCAAAGTCACCAAAATGACTCCCATCTTCCGTTCATCCATCAGATCTAATTTCTCTGACTCCATTTTATTTCTCTATTTTTATTCTATTCTTTTATCTTCATTCATGTTTATTTCTATTACCTTCTGAATCCTAAACAGCCTTAAAGTTCAGCAGAGAAACTTTCCTGTGGTTCCTCAGAAACCAGCCTGTGTTCGAACCGTTTATCTTATTACCATGAATCTGTTCTTCATCGCTGGTTCGGTACCATAAAGGGGCTGAATTGGGTTAATATGTAGAACTTACCTTATTAATAGTTGCACATATAAGTTCATCCACTAATTCATAGATTTTAATCTGCCAAGAATTACAAGATGACATTTAGGCAGGTCTGAGTGGGATTGTAGCTGAAAATGTTCCTTCTCTGTCACTCTGCTGCCACCTGCTGGCAGGATATACAAAAGGACTCAGTACTGACTAGGTTCCTTCAATCAAAGGCAAAAAAAAAAAAACAGAAACAACTTCAGACTTTGGACTCTCCTGCCCCCCTTCGGGATGTATCATCCTCAAGCTGGGGTCCTCTACCAGAGGCCTGGGAGTTTGAGGGTTCTGCGCAGTATCTTGCGCTCTTCTGGACAGAGACGTCACTGCTGGAAGATGGCAGGAGGGAGGGGCTACTATATTTGGGCAAAAATGGCCGCTCCCAGACTCAGTGATCGCGACGGAAATTAATGTTTTTATTTTTTTATTGATTTTATTGACTGCAAACTTATTAGTTTTAGGTAGAAATAATGATCCATTGATAAATCTCTGAATAATTTTGGATCAGATTGGATAAAAATGAAGCTCTAGCGAAAGTTCAATTGAAGAAACTCTGACTTACCTCACATCATCAGAAGCCGATCCATCTCAGAAGCGAACCAATCAGCTTTGAACTACTCCACCACGAAGCCAATCAGCGTCCTGCTTCCACTTTATAAACTCCCTCAAATCTCACCACAGCCGCTATCCTGCAATCGC
>NW_015151185.1:27342-29556 GCF_000732505.1 Cyprinodon variegatus
TTGATTATTCCTGCTGAACGACTTTTCCTTTAATCTCTGAATAATTTTGGATCAGATTGAATAAAACTGGTGATATTCAATTTTAAAAAATTATTTTCTCAATCCAAAAGGAAATTACATAAATAAATCGCTGTACAAATATTGTTGTATTTCTCCCAAAATATTTGGATATTTAATTTAATCTCAAAATCTGCAAATCTAATAAAATGAACTCGTACAGCTAATGTATGTGGATGTATATGTATATATAGGGTGTATGGGGGGGGGCGATTGTTGATCTTTTAATGGCAAAAGAAAGTATTTCTTAGAGATGGTAGATGAAGGGCAGAGAATCCTGGAAGTGTCTAAGCTGTTCTACGTCCCATGGAGGGAAACCTGTTAGGGACTGGCTGATATGCTGCAGGTCAGAAAGGCCACCGTTTGCTCACCATGCTTGCTCTTCTCCTATGAAGTAGAGAACAGATCAGCTAGTGCTCTAAATTCAGTAGATGGATGAAAATATCCAAGATAAAATATAGAAAGTTCTATGAAAGATTTCCAGGGCATCAAAGGAAGAACCTGCTTCAGATTCTCCTCCCTCTACCTGTGACTGGCTGGAGGTGAGCAGGCCTTCAGGAAAATGAAGATATTTAAAAACTAGATGCGCTCTAGGACGTCCCAGGAAAGGTTCAGTGATCTGGTAACGCTCTCTATAAAGCATCAGCTTGATAAGAAATTAGACTTTAAGCTCTTAAAACCCACCGGGTCCCCGGCGACCTGGTTGACCTTTAGTGGGGTAATAATTCAAAATTTATAAATTTTTTACCAGCAGGTGGAGCTGTTGCGCACAGCTGCAAGCTGACAGCAAAAGTTCAAATCCCCACATCTGGAACTGTTACAGCTAGAGGTCTGACATTTTCTGCATTTGTGGTCAACATGATGTAGAACAAATAAAATACAATAAAACCTGCTTTTTCTCAAGAATGTCTTTATTACTGCTGTTCAGAATAAAAAAAACAACTCTGAGTCATGTTTGAACTGATGCAGGTTGCTCTGTGTTCTACTCACCCAATTCCTGAGTTATTTGCTTTTCCATTTGGGTATGCAGAATAGGCCAGGATTACCCAAAATGAGGTGGATGTTAAGAGGTTAAAGACATCATTAATTACTTTACCAGTAATGAAATTCACCGTTTCTGGCATATCTGCTGGCCTTCTGAGGACCAACAGACCTTATGGAGACCAAAGGATGGTCCTGATGTGGAGGATTCCAAAGCTCTGGCCATCACGGTTCCCGGCTCTCCCTAAAGGTCTTTGGTTAAAGTGCATCTCAGAAACACTGACTGGGTTGGAATTAGGCTTAGAAACAAAGGATTTAAAGTAAGGAATAAGAGGTCATAGTGAGGGATTCATTTTTGGAGTCAATATTAGGGTTAGGCATTGAGGTCTAGGGTTTAGGGTTAGGAAATAAAAGTCCTGGTAAGAGACTAAACTTTAGAATCAGGGTTAAAATTCAGATCAGGGTTGAACATTAGGCTTTTAGGGTAAGGAGATAGAGGTCATGGTTGCTATTAGTGACCCTGATCAGTATGGTTGTGATGGAGAACATTGATATGTTTCACCTCTACATGGAATTTGAAACGTTTTCTTAAGAAAGAGCAGCAGCACCCTCTACTGGCCAATGCAGAAATAGTATCTTGGTTTCAAATCGTTTAGAAAAGCTCAATCTTTTAGAAAGGTTATAAACCTTTTCTCCCTTTCCTGTGATCAGGGTTAGGCTTAGTGCAGTGTTCTATATGCCGCTCCTGGTGCAGACTGAAGGGACGAATGAACAGCCGTCCCTTCAGTCTGGACCCGTCCCTCATCCTTCATCATCCTGTCCTTCTGGCAGAAGGTTCAGAATCACAAAAACCAAACTGAGCCGCTTTAAATCCTCCTTTATATCCACCTCCATCAAAAATATGGATCAAAGCGTTAAATAGATCTGTAAGGGAAATGGGAAGTTAGAATGGTTTCATGTTCTGCTTGTTGTTGCTTTTATCTTTAATTCTTTAGGGGATGTGTTATAAGTCTGTATTTGTCCTATATTTGCGTTTTTAGCTGGTATTTGTTTTTATTTCTTATTTCTAATGGCAGCTATTACTATGCATTGCTCACCTGGGTCAATGACAAATTATCCCAACAGGAAAATAAAGTAGATTCTATTCTATTTTAAAGCGATAGTTCGGTATTTTTG
>NW_015151185.1:32360-34709 GCF_000732505.1 Cyprinodon variegatus
GGGGCGGATCCAGGTTTGAATCCGACCTGTGGTCCTTTGCTGTCCCCCTCTCTCATATCCACTTTCCTGTGACTACTGTAAAAAAAAGAGCCAATAGTGCCGTAAAAACTCAACAAAAAAAGAGAACCATGAGCCTGTGGGCCGGTAAGGCAGACGGGGGGAAGCGGTCACTCTGTCCGCTGGGGGTCGAGGGAGTACCAATATGGCGGCCAGTGGGTTCACTTCAACCCTGTTCTACCAACGGCCAATCAGAATCCAGGGAATAAATAGAGATCCGTGGATTTTCTGTCAGTGTGACGAAGACGCAGCAAACAAGCGGAACTTACATTTTGCGGAACGTGTTTCCTCCTCCATCAGGACGCTGTTACACCTGCTGCCGAATTCCAGCGAGCCTGCAACTGATGCAGACTCACTATTTAAGGGCTGAACGTTCCACTTGCCCTACCCACTATGTGGTTTGGGATGGTACTTAATATGGCGGACCCTTCTTGGGAATCCGCGAAGGGAGCATGCATGCTCCCACGCTCTTTCTACCATAATCACAGTTTACATTTCCCTCTCATTCATAAAGCGATGAAATGAAAAATCACCGTAGATTAGTTCTCAGGGGCTGTGGTAGATTCCAGAGGCTACATCCTCCAAGAACCGGGTCTACGTGGACTGGATCCTCCAAAAACCCAGCCTACCTGGATTCAGTCATTGGTAGGTCTGTGAAAAAAAAATAGAGACCGGAATAGTTTTGGCTGTGGGTTCAAACAGGTCCAGCCTTCTGCAGCTTTCATCGCCCTTAAGCCATGTTGCCTAGCAACCGTGAGAGTTGTCACATAAAGCAGCAAAGAATGGATGCCTTCTCACTACTGTTTTTTCATATTTATTTTTCAATTGTGAAGTGAACAAAGACTACAGTGATGAGAATCCAGAGTGGAATAAAGGAGCCAACCACCGGGAGCAGGAACTAATAAAAGCTAATGGAATCATATAAACGGGATAGAAACCTAGAAGTCAATCTTAACAATGTAATTATTTTTTCCTAACAGCTGATTTAGGAGGGAGTGTATTATTTTCTGGGATCCAGATCAATCCTGAAAGCAGACCTGTCCCTGAAAAAAAGGATGTGTAAAAAGTTAAATCAGATGCTCCAACAGGCAGCGCTTTAAGGAAGTCTGAGGGTAAAACAGCAGGAGGCGCTCAGCTGCTGGAAGATTTCTTCTTAGTTTTTGTGGTTTAGCAGATTTTATCTTCGTTTATAATAAATGAGTCTCAGATTTTCAAAAAAGTTTCTACATGTGCCTTGATAAAAGATATTCAGACCATCAACCTCCATCAACCTCCATCAACCTTCATTCATCTTCATTCACCTCCATCGTCACCCGTCACGCCTCATGTCTTCTTTTTTTTTTACAGTGTCCTGTCTGGCGATGTGGCAATATATAAGTAGTATTATTTTATCTGACATGGACTCTGTGTTACCTGAAGATAAGAATGTGGACTTTCTGATTGGAAGTGAATCTCTGAGTACCTGGAACCTAGCACCTGTAGTTGATTGTGAGGGTGAACTTGTGCATGTAAAGTTTATCCAAAGTAAAAATGCTCAATAGTGGTTGTGGAGAGCCGAAGAGGCCGAAGAGGCGCCCCCCCAGAGCACTGAGTTCAGCGCTGGGAGACCCAAAGCCCCAGATGCCCAAAGGGACCCCAAGAGCGAAGGCACCAAGGCGGGGCCAGCCCAGGAAATCAGACCCCCACCAAGGGAGGAGGAGAGGAAGCCCCTAGGAAGTCCCCCAGCCACCGCCATGCCAGAGCCCCCAGGAGCCGAGGAGACAAGTCCGCGGGCTCCGCCGGCAGCTAGCCACCCCGAAGTGAATCTGGGGGGGCCCTTCCCCCAACAGGAGACCCAGCCGAGCCCCGGCTACCCGGGCCCCACGGAGAGGCTGCAAGGAATGAGCCAGTAGCCACCCGGGCATCCACCCCCAAACCCCGAGCTCTACCAGTGCACCGGCGACCCCCAACGCCAGCCAGCGGAGGGAGAGCAGGAGGGGGGAATGGGCTCCGCACTTAGCTGAGACTGAGGTGTGTTTGGTAGAAGGAGCAGTTCAGACCCCAACCTGGGAGAGAGAGAAGAAAAAGAACTCACAGGCTCAATCTCACCTTCCCACCCTAGTGCCCCCACTCAGTGCCCCCACTCACACCACAGAAGAAAAAAAAATGAGTAAACGCGGACACACAGACCCGGCGGCACCGGTGGTTGGTCCCGGGATTATCAGATGACCCAATAAGTGAACCTAAAATACCGGTGGGGGGAGGGGAGCGGCGACACCCCCACACCAACCCATCTCCTTCCTGCTTCGAGCC
>NW_015151185.1:36001-38844 GCF_000732505.1 Cyprinodon variegatus
GCCTCACCCATCACGCCTCACCCATCACGCCTCACCCATCACACCTAACCCGTCATGGCTCACCCATCACTCCTGACCCATCATGCCTCACCCATCACGCCTCACCCCTCACCTGCCTGTAAGGAGTTTTCAGACTCGTGTGAGACGCGGTGCTGTGTGCGTGGGGGTGGGGGGAGTCGCAGTGTGCACGCTCTCTGCTCAGGATGCCAACTCTGCCTCAGCACTGCAATGCAGCGCTGTGCATTCGGCCAAGTCATGCTTCACACACTCACACATGCAGTGATCAGTGTGTGAGACGACACGTGTGGGTGGGGGGGTTGGCTAGTGGGTGGGGGGGGTTCTCCCTCTATGATTGTCACCCTTGCAGTGTTTTGGTCCCTGCAGCGATGAGCTGTGGTGTCTCTCCCCCCTCTCACCCTCTGCAGGGCAGTTAGCCGCATTAGCTCCCTGCTTGTCCTCAGATGACTCCTCCTCCTCCTCCTCTTCCACCTCGGCTGTCTGCTGTATCCCTGCCTCCCCCTCCCTCTACCTCCCCTTCTGTGACACACCAGACGATGCACTGACTGAACGAGGAGAAGAAGAAACCTCTCCCAGCGAGCCATCCCGCCTGCTGCATGGAGAAGGAAAGGAGGAAGAGGAGCAGAAGGAGGTGAGGAGGAGTCTGCCATCCATCGTCTGCTGTCTGTTGGTCTTTTAACTCATCTGTCTCTGTTTACATTGTTTTCTCTCTGCAGCCTGTCTGCCTGTCTCTCTGCTGGACTATGACAACACTGAATGTAACTCTCTGGGAACCGTCCAGTGTGGCTCATAACTGCAGGGGGCCATAGGAGAGTCTGCTGGACATCAGGACACTGTAGCGGACCCTGAAGTGGACAGTGAGGGACAAACGCCCAGCCAGCCAGGTAGGTCCCCTTAGTTTCCACAACAAAGTGCTGTTGGGTTGAGATGCATCATTCTGGCAGGAAGGGAGCCTGCAGAGCCTCTCCTGGAACACCCATAGATCAGAGTATTCAGATTAATGCTAACTTTTAGCACCAGGGGGCTCACCAAGACAAAACATAATGATGCCAGAAGAATAGAACTATTTATGTCTTCTACAGAAGGGGGGGGAATAGATTCCTTTGTGATGGTGGCCTTAGATCACTTCATCCCACAAATGGACCCAGTGTCTACCAGAGCAATGTCCGGTTAGTAGAACCTCATCAGTGTTTGGTCTGGATCTGGAAGTCCCACAGGACCTTATCTTCATCATAGTCACTCATGGTGGTGTATCCCGCCCTGACCTGAGGACGTACCACCAATGCACAGATTTTAGGCCATTCTTCCAGGTGCTCCCTGTAATTGTTACCTGCCACCACTTGGACCACAGCTGTTATCTGCTGGTTCAGGCCAATCTTTGCACAGCTTGTCTCTGGGCTCCTGTCTGGAGGGTAGACCCTGAAACCTTTTGCTTTTGTGCTCTTATTAGAGCCTCTTTCCTGTCCTTCAGAGTTTCTCTAGTTTTTTTTCCACAAAGCTGGTTTGTTCTGGTCTGAGGGGACGGATATTGTTGCTGCCTCTAAGGTTTTAAGAAGTGCTGCAGTTATTTATCACCTACATGAAACATCACTGATTCACCAAAGCAAGGACATCATGATGCCATTCTGACAGGATAAGAGGGGCTAAAAGATGGGGAACCACCAGAAGCCAAAAGATTCCAAGGGATACCACAGGAGAACCTAATCTCCAAAAAATCTTAACATCTACTGAGAAAGGTAGGTCCTTAGAAGCCAGCTGAAGGGTAGCCAAATTTTCAGCAACATCTCACCGACTGATACAGCAGCCCGACCAAAGCAGGAGATCGAGACAAAGATGTCCAGACAAAGAACCTAATAGTAGGAGGGGTTTAGAGGACAGGAAAGGGTTGAGGTCAGTACCCAGAACACGTCTGCAAAGAAGAGCAGTAACTGCAAGAAGAGAACCAAGATAAATCCTCCTAACCTAGCACAAGGACAATAGAGGACAGGGTCTACCAGACCACATGAGCCAAGCTGAGCTAGCAGGGCCTGTGACAGGTACAGGTAGGGGGGAATCGCAACCAACCAAAATGTGAGCAAACTATGATATCAACATCCCACAGTCAAAGTTTTAGACACTCGAACAATTTGAGGAAAATAACAGCTATAGTCCTGTTAGACAATAGCCTGGAGAGCCAGACGTAATTAGACCTAGCGTACAGCGGTCTGGCTGACTCCGGTCTGATCAGGCCTGACCAATCCCAGCGCAGGAGGCGGGACTTTGAGATGCAACACTCTTAGAGCCAGAATTACCCATAACTCTTCTGCTAGCATAACAACTAGCTGGCAACCACAATAGAGCAACGTTACCGTGAAAATTAAGAACGTAACAGAGTGCAGACCTTAAATCCTCAGATTTTTAGGGAAAACCAGCAGAAATGGTTCTCTGGATTCGACAGCTTGACATGTTTCATAGACTACAAACAAAAACAGAGCGCGTTGCATCCTTAGTCACCTGATGACGCCAACCCCTTTAGTCCCGCCTTTCAAATCAAGCTCTACCAGGTCTCTACCAGCCGGACAGGCCGTGTAGACATGGTATCTGTTTGGCTGGAGAGGCTAGTTAGACAGCAGCTGTCAGAATCCAGTTCTTCAGGGTCCGTGTTCTGCACCTGTTAGGTTAATCTCTGCTTTAACACACCAGAGTCCAAAAGTTATTAGTCATATTTTATCAGTCATTCCTTTGCAGCAGCCACCAAAGGCTGCAGGGCCCTGATAGAGCACTTTGCTCTCAATCTGCAGGTTTACTAGTGGTTCCTAGAATTTCTAAAAGTAGAATGGGAGGCA
>NW_015151185.1:40492-42371 GCF_000732505.1 Cyprinodon variegatus
TGACCTGAGATGACATGATGGGAATTGGAGCTATAGAAATAAACTGAATAGAACTGAATTGATAGTCACCCAGTCATCTGAAGCAGGCGTGTTGAGGCAAGGAACTCCCTAATGCATGGAGGAACTACCTGGAAACCCACTGCTTTAGAACTCTACGTTGATCTAAAAGATTTCGATTGGTTCACCGTGACAGTGACAGTCGGATCAGCTGAAGGCCAGAGAACCAGAAACTTCCTCTGAATATTCGCTCAGCCTCCGCTCCCCCCCGGGTGTTTCGCTGCTTCCTAACCCTTCAGAAGACCTCGCTCCCCATCATCCATGAACAGTGAGACGAGTGTTTGTGATGCACCTGGCAGCTCCACTCCTGGCATTGTTCAGGTGTAACTCCTGAACCCAAACAGCCTGGCAGCAGAGGGCCGTCCGCTGCTTTAATTTATTCACTGCTGAGTTTAGTGTGAAGGCGACAGGAACGATGAGGGAGCTGTGAACATACATCCTTAGTTTGATGGGATCCTGAAGCAGCAGATGTGAAACCGGAGCTTTGACTGCTTCTTTCTCTGCTTTCTTTAGGACCCGCCTCCACCTGCCCCCCCACTGTCTCTGCAGCTTAGACCTGACCCTTCCTCAGCTCTGGCCTCATGGATCTGGATCCTCCTGCAGGAATATTAAGCAGCATTCCTGGAACCTAATCTCCTCACAGCTGGAACCCCTCGCTCGCTTAGCTCCCGTTTGACCTCCAGCCAGACGACGTCGTCCATCATGGCGGAGGGGCTACTGCAGGTGGAGATCCCTGACTTTGGCAGCAGCGTGCTGGGCAGCCTGAATGAGCAGCGGCTGCTTGGCCATTACTGCGACGTCTCCATCCTGGTTCAGGGCCAGTCCTTCAAGGCGCACCGGGCCGTCCTGGCAGCCTCCTCGCTCTACTTCAGAGACCTGTTCAGCTCTGCGGCTGACCCCGCCTCCTGCTCCTCCTCGTCCTCCTCGTCCCGGGTGGTGTTTGAACTTCCTTCCTCTGTGACGCCGACATGTTTCCAGCAGATTCTGTCCTTCTGCTACACCGGACGCCTCAGCATGGCAGCCAGCGAGCAGCTGGTGCTCATGTACACCGCCGGCTACCTCCAGATCCAGAACATAGTGGAGCGAGGAATGGAGTTGATGATGATGAAGGCCTCCTCCTCTTCCTCTCCGCTGTGCTGTGACTCTCAGGTGAGGCAGAGCTTGTAGGTAGGAATCCCCCCTGTGTTCACCCCATGAGTCTTTGGAAAACTGCAATGTTTCCTGGTCCTGCAGAACCAGCCCACAGCATCACTCCTCCACCACCTGGCTGGACAGGCTGATCTGTTCAGTTTCCTCAAACATAGTTCTATCGTGGTCCAACATCTGTGCCGCGGTCTCCTCTGTCCAGGGGACTGTGTCTCAGAAGTCTGGTCCTTCATCCACGTGCTAAGTCCTGCCGCCATCTTGTTTCTAGAGGCTTCCATGCAGCCGGACTGCTTCAGGGTCCTGACCTTTGACCTGTAGAGTCTGAAGGCTGCTTTATACTCAGAAACCAGGTGGTCTGCGTGTGTCGCAGTGAACGCAGATATGCCCCGCCCCTTCCGCAGACACTCTGCTGCTCCTCTCAAAAAATGTAGAAGACCGCAGACAGGAGGCCTCTGATTGGTCAGTTCTCCATCCGCTCTACTCTATTTCCTGTTTGTTCCTTACTGGCTGGCTTTGCTTGTCTGGCCGCCATTGTGGAAAACGACTGAAGATGGAGCAGCTAGCAGAGCGAGGTGCGTGAGAACGCTGGATCCCCGCTCTTTTTGGCCCTCATGTCCCTCCGTTTAGGACAGACTTGCCCCCACTTCCCCCCCGCCCCTAACCCAAAGCTAGTTCC